>NC_066386.1:911634-1113391 GCF_013377495.2 Cygnus atratus | reverse complement strand
CCTGTTCTGGAGCTGAGGCTCCGCCCCCATACGCCGCAGGCTCCGCCCACCACCTCATTGGGGCCTGAAGCTCCTCCCACGTGTGCCGCAGGCTCCGCCCACCACCTCTTTCGGCCCGTAGTCTCCTCCCCCAGCCACTATAGGCTCCACCCACCTCCCCGTTGGCACCCATAGGCTCCGCCCCAGGTGCCACAGGCTCCACCGGCCACCGTATTGGGGTCAGAAGCCCCACCCCCAGGTTTGCCAGGCCCCACCCACTGCCTTATTGGGGCCTGAGGCTCCACCCCCATGTGCCACAGGCCCCACCCACCACCTTATTGGGGGCTGAAGCTCCACCCCCAGACACCACAGGCTCCACCCCCAAGGCCAGATGCTCCTCCCACCCCTCCTCCTGTCCCCGCCCCCTCCCCACAGGCCATGCCCTGTCCCACAAGCTCTGCCCCCTCCCACAAGCTCCACCCCCTCCCCACAGGCCATGCCCACCCCTCCCACAGCCCCGCCCCCTCCCACAAGCCCCGCCCCCTCCCACAAGCCCCGCCCCCTCCCACAAGCCCCGCCCCTCCCACAAGCCCCGCCCCCTCCCCACAGGCCATGCCCCCTCCCACAAAGCCCCTCCCCACAAGCCCCGCCCCCTCCCACACGCCCCACCCCCCCCTCCCACAAGCCCCTCCCACCCCCTCTCTCCCCCCGCCCCCCCTCCCCAGGAGATGTTCGACATCGTGCTGGACGAGAACCAGCTGGAGGAGGCGTGCGAGCACCTGGCCGAGTACCTGGAGGCCTACTGGAAGGCCACGCACCCCCCCAGCAGCAACCCCCCCAACCCGCTGCTCAGCCGCACCATGGCCACGGCGGCGCTGGCCGCCAGCCCCGCGCCCGTCTCCAACCTGCAGGTACAGGTGCTCACCTCCCTGCGCAGGAACCTGGCCTTCTGGGGGCGGGGGGCCGCCGAGCCCACCCCCCCCGCGCCCCTGGAGGAGCACGCGCTGTGAGACGGCAGCGGGGAGTGTGTCCCCCCACCCCCCCCGCCAAGTCCTGCGCTGGGGACCCCCCCCCACCCTCAATGTCATGGCCACGCCGGGGGAGCAGGGACACCCCCGGGTTCAGGGCTGCCACGGGGGACCCCACAGTTGTGGGTCGCCCCCCCCCCCCCCCCATCCAGGGATGCCCTCCCTGCTCTGGGGTTGCTGCCCCCCACCCCCCCCCCCAGGTTTGACCCCCTCCCCACCCTAGGTTTGGGGCCAGCCGCCTGCGTTCTGCTCCCCCCATGGCCAAGGTCACCCTTGGGACCTGCTCTCTGCCACCCTCCAGGATCGGGTCTCTGTGGGGATCTGTGCCCCCCCCCCCCAGGGATCTGCCCCCTACGAGGCTCCCTGGGAATGTGGGGTCCCTCCGCGCCCCCCCCCCCCCCCAGGGGCTGCAGACCCCACTCCCGCACCGCTCCGGAGCTCTCCGGGTGGCAGCGAGGGCTTACGGGGGCACCCTGGTGCTGGGGTGCAGAGCCCCCTCCCACCACGGGCCGAGCCCTGGGACGCCCCTCAGCCCCCCCAGGGCTGGTGGGGAGCGGCCGTGCTCAGTCCGGGGGGGGGGGTCCACAACACCTCCGGGACAGGAGGCAGAGGAGGGACGTCTGTCCTGTGTTGTCTGTCGCCGTTTCCCCCACCAAGCAGGACGCTGCTGGGTGCCAGCCCCCACCCCACTGCACCTCCTGCTCTGCTATTTACCCCCCCGTGTCCCCCCCCAGCCCTGTCCTGGTGCCCCCCCACCCCCCAGTACCGGATTGCACAGAGACCTGCGGTGTCACATCCAGGGTGCCTGGCACGGGCAGGCCAGGCTGGGCAGGAGCTGCATGCGCCCCCCCCCCCCCCGCACCCCCCAGCCCCACGGCGCGCGGCTAACCTGCCCCCCCCAACTAACACTCCCCCCCCCCCCCCATCTGTCCCCGCACGGTGTGGTCGCTTCTCCTCCTAACCAGGGCCCGTACCTCGTGCACGGGGAGCCGCCGGGCCGGGGGGAGCGCGGCAGCCCCCCCGGGGGGCCCGTCCCGCCGCCCACCCGCGCGGCGCCCCGCGGCCTGGCCCGCCAGGACACCTTCGACTCGGAGACCCCGGGCAGCCGGGATTCGGCCTGCACCGAGCCCGGAGACTCCTGCATGGACGTCGAGACCGACCCCGGCGAGGAGGAGGAGGAGGAGGACGACGAAGAGCCGCGGGGGGGCCCCCCCCACCCAGGCTCCGGCCACGGCCACCGGCACCCCGTCGCGTTACGGGGCCGGGCGTTACGGGGCCGAGCCAAGGGCCAGGACCGCTACGGCCCCGAGCCCCCGGAGCCCCTCGGCCTGGACCAGAGCGACGTGGAGGGCTGGGGCCACGACGTTTACATCCGCTAGGATGAGGGGGGGGCCAGGCCGGGCATAGGGGCCCCCCCCCCCCCCCCAGCAGCGCCGGCTTTGGGGCGAGGAGAGCCCCGCTGGTTGCCTTTGGGGGCTGCGTGCCCCAAGCCCCCTGCCCTGGGGGCTCCCCCTGCCCTGGGGGCATCCCCCTGCCCTGCTCCTCGGCGCGTGTGGGGGGGGCGTCTCCCTCCCCCTGCAGCCCCCCCCCCAGCATCTCACGGTGCCTCGGGGCGCTCCCTGCCCTACAGGGAGAGAAAGTGACCAAAGGGGACCCTGGGGGGGGGGGGGCTCAGCCCGCAGTCGGCACGTCCCCATCCCCTGTGGCACGGGGTATGGGGGGGCCATGTCCCCCCCCCTCAAACTCCCCCCCCCCAGCCCTTGCCCGCTGGCTGCCCGCACCCCCCGCGGGTGCTCCCGCTGCTCCATGGTGCTGTTTGCCACCCCGCTGCAGGGTGGTGGTGGGGGGGGGGCCCTGCCAGCTGCCCCCCCCCCAGCCGGTGCCTGCCCCAGCAGCGGGAGGGGTGCATGCGTGTGCGGGGTTTTGGGGTGTTTCGGGTGGGGGGGGGGTCCCCAACACCCCAGGCAGTTGCCCCCCCCCCCCGGGTGCTGCCTGCCTGTGGCGGGGGGGGGGGGGGGACGGGACGTGGAGCGTTTGCATGTGTTTGCAGTGGAGGGGCTCAGAATGGGGCTGGGGGGGGGCAAATCTGAGCCAGTTTGGGGGGGGTCTAACCCGTGCTAACAGCTGCCCCAGCCCTGGCCTGCCGCAGCCCTGGCAGCACCCAGCAGGTCCCTCTGCCCTGGGGGGGGGGAGGGGGGGGTCCTACACCGCCCCCCCCCCCCCTTCCCCCGGGACCACGGGGTGTGCCCCCCTCCTCCCCACAACCCCCCCCTCTGTGCCACCCCCCCCCCACCGTGCCTGTCTGCTCTCGCCCCGTCCAGCCGTGTCCGTCCGTCCGTCTGTGAGCCTGTCCGTCCGTCCGTCCCCCCCTGCCTGCAGGGCTGCCTCCCACCCCCACCCCCCCCCCAGCACCCCGGGGTGCTGCCTCCTCCCGTGCCCGCACTGGGGTGCCCCCCGTCCCCCTGCCTCCGGGGGGGGGGGGGGGGGCCAAATCCAGCCCTCACCATGGGGCTGGGCTCACCCCATTTTTGGGGCAGCCCCCCCCCACCCTCCCCACCTCGGGGCGATGCTGGGGGGGGGGGGGGGGGGGCCGGGGTCGCTGCCTTACCCAGACCACCAGCCTTGCCACCGGGAGGGGTCGGGGGGGGGGGCTCCGGGGCGCCCAGCTCTGCCGCTGCCAAGCCGCCTCCACCCGTCGCGTGCCTCAGTTTCCCCCCCCCCTTTTTTTTTTTTCACGGGGGGGGGGGGGACTCGGTGTCACTGCCTGCCAAGTGCTTTGAGACCCGCTTGCCCCCACGGGGGCCGGGCAGCTGGCCCCCCCCCCTCCCCCCCCCCAGCCCTCCGGCGGGCAGAGGGCCGTCCCGTATTTATGTCGCCCCACAAACTTATTTAAAGCCCCGACGAAGTGTATTTTATTTATTTATTCTCCTTCGTGTGTCGGGGGGGGGGGACGGGGGACGGGGGGGGACGACGACGACACCCTCGGCCCGCTCGCTTGGTTCTTTGTAATAAACATTTCGGTGACATCTCCCCGCGGCCGCGCCTGCTGGGGGGGGGGGGGGGGGGCGTGGGGCTGGGGGGGGGGCAAAGCTGGGACCGAGCACGGCTCAGCCCCGCGGTGACCCCAACCTCTGCCATGGGGGGGGGGGGGCGGGGGGGGCTCGGGGGTGGCCGGGACCTGCCCGGCTCCCTGGGAGGGGGGGGGACGGAGGCACGGAGCAGCGCCCCGTGTCCGCGGGGGGGGGGGCTGTACAGGCTATTTACAGGGAATAAATCCGGCGCTGCCGGCTCAGGGCTGCCGGCACCTCCACTCGCTCTTCTCCGGCCAGTACTCGAACGCCTTCCTGCGGGGGGGGGGACACGGGGATGTCAGGGGCATGGGGGGGGGGCATTGGGAGCACGGGGGGACATCGGGGTGCATGGGGACATCGGGGGCATGGGGGACATCGGGGGCGTGGGGGGAAATTGGGGGCACGGGGGGGGGTCATCGGGGTCACATCGGGGGTATGGGGGGACATCAGCGTGGGTGGGGACATCAGGGCGCGTGGGGACATTGGGGCACGGGGGGGACATTGGGGGTAAGGGGGGGACATCAGGGGGGCAGGGGGGACATCAGGGGCACGGGGTGGACATCGGGGCGCAGGGGGGACATTGGGGCATGGGGGGGAAATCGGGGCGCGTGGGGACATCGGGGTCACACCGCTCCCTACCCCAAGCCCACACAGGGCTTGCAGCCAGAGTGCCCACCCCCCCCCCAATCTCAGGACCCCCGCCCGCGCCCCCCCGTCCCCGTACTCACTCTCGCTGGGGCGTGGAGGCCCGGCACACCAGCCCGGCCTGGCAGGGGCACACCTGGTTGATGCTGAAGGCCAGGCCCCCGGGGGGGACGTGGCAGCCCTGCCCCGGTGCCAGCCGCTGCTGGCACACCCGCTCGCCGTGCCGCCGCGCGCAGCAGCCGCCCGGCCCGCAGTCCTCGTCCCGACGGCACCGGGCTCCTGGGGGGGGGGGGGGAAAGAGGGGGCAGAGAGCGGGGTTAGGGGAGGGGAGACCCCAGCCCCACTTTGGGGTAGGAGGCTGCAATGGGGCTGAGCGTTGGGGTGGGTGCAGGAGGGTGGCACCGACCCCGCCAGCACCGCGTCCCCGCCAGCGCCACGTCCCCCAGCTCCCAGGGTTGGGGCTGGGGGGGCTGCCCCTTGTCCCCCCCCCCCCCATCCCAGTCCCCTGCTCACCCTCCTGCCCGTCGGGCACGGGCTGCTGGCACTTCCCGAACATGCAGAGCAGGCCGTGGGCGCAGTGGGCGTCGTGGCGGCAGTACTGCCCCGCGGGGCGCGCGGGCAGGCACAGCCCGAAGTGCTCGTCGCAGAAGTGCCCGCGGGCGCAGGGGCTGTCAGGGCCGCACGCTGTCACCTGCACGGGGGACAGAGCAAAGGGTCGGGGGGGGGGGCCCGTCCCCATCGCCACGATGGGCCAGGAGGAGCTCGTTAGGGCGGCACAAAAATTGTGCTCGTGTTTTAGGCAGGGAAGGGGCACGGCTGCGGCTGGGTGAGGGCGCGTGGGAGCTGGGACCCCACAGGGGGTGTTTTGGGGGGCAAAGGGGTGCGTGGGCAGGATTGGGGGCTGCAGGGCTTTTAGGGCAGGACCGGGGTCCCTCTGCTTTTAGGACTGGACCGGGATCCCTGGGGCTTTTAGGGCATGACCGAGGTTCCTGGGGCTTTTAGGTGCCGCTGGCGCACAGGGACACATCCCCAGAGGATGCCCGCTGCAGCAGCCGTTTTCCCTCGGGAAAACAAAACCCCGCGGCTTGGGGCAGCAGCACGGGGTGAAGGGGGGGGGGGGGCGGAAGCAGGAGATCCCCACCCCACTCCCGGAGCCCGTAAAAGTCCTGCTCCAGGTGAGGCTCGAACTCACAACCTCGGCATTGCTCCGTGTACTGCCCTATAAGTACCGCGCGCTGACCGATTGCGCCACTGGAGCGCCCGCTGCGGACCGCGCCCCCTCCCGGCTCCCAGCCCTGCGGCCCCCCCCCGACCTCCCCCTGCACCCCCCGCACCCCCCCCCGGCTGCAAACCCTGCGCCCACCCCTGCCGCAAACCCTGCTCCCACCCTGGCTGGGAACTGTGCCCCCCCCCCCCCGCCCCGCTTCCTCTCCGGCTGGACGCAGAGCCTTCATCCACCCCTGCTGCGAAGCCTTCACCCACCCCAGCTCCCAGCCCTGCTGCAGCTGCCTGTCCTCCTGTCCCCCTGTCCCCCCCCCCCCCGCCCTCCCCAGCACCCCCCGGCTGGGGACACCGCTCACCTCCTCCAGGTTGTCCCCAGGCCCCGCTCTCCTGCCCAGCGCGGCCTCGTCCGGGGGGTGCCGGGGCAGGGAGTACATCCAGGCCCAGAGGTGGCCGGAGGCGGCGGGCAGGAGCGTGGCACTGAGGCAGAGGAGGGCCAGGGCCGGCTGCATGCTGCTGGCAGCGGGGCTGGGAAGCTCGGCGCTGGGGTGCTCGGCGCTGGGGTGCCCGGTATTTGTAGCCCGTGGCCTATCTGGGCCCCCGCTGCTAAAACTGTTTGCCCACCTAATGGGGAAGGAGGAGGCAATCAGGGGTTAAGGGATTAACATAATTGCCAGCCTTCCCCTCGCTGGGGGCAACAGCCCCAAAGCAAACGGCCCCCTCGGAGCAGTCTGGCCCCGGCGCCTGCTCGGCTCCAGCCCCGTGCTCTGGGCCCATGGGGGCTGCGCTGCCCCGGAGCCCCCCACGCACTCAGCATCCAGGGGTGACGAGCTTTGCACCTTCCCTAACGGCGCCGCAAACGAGGTGTTTGCTGCCTGCCCCTTATCTCCCCACCGTGCTGAGCAAACCCGCAAATGGCCTCCCCGGAGCGGGTCCCCAGACAGTGCCACCGCCGCGTCCCCAGGCGTGGGGGGGTCTGAGCTGGGGCTCCCCCAGTGCTCCCCCCCCCAGACCCCTCCAATACACTTCGCAGTGGGGAGAGCCCCCCGGGGCTTGTTCCTGGTGGCTGTCCCAACTGGGAGCAGGGGGGGGTTGTCACTGGGGGCCAGAGGGGAGTGGGGTGCACCGGGGGCCTCCCCTCCTACGGTTTCCTCCTCGGGGCCTCCATCCCCAAGCTCCTGCTGCCCCAGGTGACTCCCCCTGCCCCTGTGCCTCAGTTTCCCCACCTGTACAAGAGACCCTGATGGGTGCTGCAGCGACGCGGGGCAGCTCTGGGAGGGGATCCCCCGGAGCAGTGGCTGCAAACCCACAGCAGCTGCTGGCACCGGGGCGACCCCATAAACCTCGCTTTGCCTTGTGCCAGTGCTGCGGGCCAGAACCCCCCCCCGCAGCCGCCCCCACACGCGTTTGCGCAGCGGCTTAGGGAGCAAATATTAAATATTGACCCGGCCTCCCCGGGGACAATCCCGGCCGCTTCCCCATCCGCCTCCCGCTGGGTGCTCGCCCCGGCGCCGTCTCCGCTTAATCCCTGCACCGCGAAGGCTCCGCACGGCCGCTCGGCAGCCCCCAGCCCTGGTGGCTTTGGGGGCGGGGGGGCAGAGGGGAGGCTCGGGGCTCCCCCAGCCCCAGCAGCCCCCAGCAGCTCGCACAGTTCGGCTTTGCCACGACTCGGGGGTTTGGCTCCTTCCCACTCCTGCCTCTGCTGGCTCTGTGTGGCCCCAAAAGCCGCGACCCCAGGTGAGAGTGGGGCATGGACCCCCCCCCCCGCCCCCCCACACCCCTGTGCGGGGGTCCTGCTTGTGTGTGCAGGTGAGACAGTGCGTGTGCAGGTGTGTACACGCGTGTGCACGTGTGTAAATGTGTGCAGTGTGTGCAGCGTGCGCAGTTACACAGAGGTTGCATGGTGCAGGCTGCAGGCACCAGAGCCGCTCCGCAGCTGCCTCCCAGCAGAGGGGGTATAGCTCAGTGGTAGAGCATTTGACTGCAGATCAAGAGGTCCCCGGTTCAAATCCGGGTGCCCCCTTCTTTTGGGGGCATCCCCCCTTTTTGCACCCCCTTTATTTGCTCCGCAGCAGCAGCAGCAGCAGCGAGGGGACGTGGCGCGGTGTTGCCGCCCGCTTCCTGCTGCCTCTGCGGCGCCGTGTCCCCGTTATGGGACACTTCTCTCTCTCGCTGAACGAGGGATCCAGCCCTCTGGGTGCTGAGCACCTTCCCCACCCCATGGGCGCCCAGGTGTGTCCCCCCCTGGGGCCAGGCATCGCCCCCGCTTCCCCTTCCAGGCAGCCGAGCAGCCGCAGGACCCCGCAGCTCCGCTGCATCCCCGGGGCCGGGCGCAGGGCTGGGGGTCGGGGTCACCCCAAGGCCCTCAGCACGGGGAGAGCACCCAGCACCTGCCCCAGCACCCCAGGGTGCTCCTGTCCCACTTTCCCCCCTCTTCTGGGGCTGAGCCAACCACAGGGCACCCAGCGCTGAGCCCCCAGCTGCTGCCCAAGTCATGGCGCAGTCACCACATCCCGCACAGGACCAGCACCTCGGGTGGCTCCGGGGTCCGCAGGGCCGGTGACACCCCTGACCCCGCTCCCCCAGCCCAGTTCCTCCTGGGGAACCCCCAACTCCCCCAGGAATCATTTTTCCTGCAAAGGGGGGAAAACGGGGGCTTGGGAAGCAAACCCAGCCCGGCGCTCCGAGGGCGTGCTCCTGGTACCTTGCACCGTGACCAACGGGGTCAGGTCCCAGCCGGGGGGGAGCAGGGGGCAAGGGCTGGGGGTGGGGGGGAACCTGGGCCCCCCAAAACAGTGGCTGCGATCGCTGTGCTTGTTGTCCTCTTGCTGCTTGTCACTAGATGGCAGCTGGCCACGTGCCGGGCTGTGCGTGCCCCGTGCGCTGCTTTTGGGGGGCTGTGGGACCCCCCTGGGGCTGGGAGAGGCTGGGGAGGGGGCGAGAAGATGAGCAGGGGGGCGCTCAGCCCCAGCACCCCAGCACCAAGCCACTGCCCCTGGGCTGCCTGCAGTGGGGACAGGGTGGTGGCACTCGTGGGCTCGGTGCCACCCGTGCCGCCCTGCAGGGCTGGTGTCCGCCTGCCCCCCCAGGCCCTGGAGAAATGTTTCCCTGCAGAGAAATGCCCCGAGGATGAGCACGGGCACCGAGACGGGCGGCACCTGCTTGGCTGATTTTTTAATTGCGGCAGGGGGAGGCCGTACCCGGTGCCATCCGTCACCCACGTCCGTCTCTGCCACGATGGTGGGGCTGGGGGTCTCTGCTCCGAGACCACCCCAGGATGGTCCTTAAGGGGCAGCCGGTGTCGTGGGGCTGCGGGAGCGGGGCCGCGGAGTGCAGGGAGGACGAGGAAGCCGGGTGCTGGAGGAGGCCACGAGGGGCCTCGAAGTGCTGCGCGTGCAGGAGGCAGCGCTCCCACCCGTGGGCACGCGTGGGTGCAGGTGCCCGCCTGTGTGTGTGTGTGTGTGTGTGCACAGTTTGGGGTGCACGCATGGTTTGGGGTGCGCACACAACTTGGAGTGCTGGTTTGGGGTGCACGAACAGTTTGGGGTGCGCGCATGGTTTGGGGTGCACAGTTTGGGGTGTACACACAGGTTGGGGTGCGTGCTTTGGGGTGTGCGCATGGTTTGGGGTGTGTGCGCGGTTTGGGGTGCACACACACAGTTTGGGGTGCTTGCTCGGGGTGCAGGCTCTGTGCGCCCCGTGTGTGTTTGGGGGGGGGGGGGGCAGCGCCTCTCCCCTCCTGCCCGCGCTGCTCCCCCCGACGGCTGCGGGAGCCCCGGGCCGGGGAGAGGCTCCGGAGCCCCCCGCGGCACCCCCGGCCCTGCCCCGGGGCACCCCCGGCTCCATCCCCCGGGGCCGGGCGCTGCCTCCGGCCCCCTGCCCACCCCCGGCCCCACCCCCGGCTCCACCCCCGGCCCCTGCCCGGGCTCCGGTTCCCGGCTCCGGCTCCGGCGGCGGCGGCGGCTCGGGGGGGTGGCGGCCCATGGCGGGGCGCTGAGCCCCCAGCACAGCCGGGGCCGCGATGCGCTGGGGGGGCCTCATCCTGCTCTGCTTGCTGCCGGGCCCGCGGGGCGCAGGTAGGGGCCGGGAACGTGCCCGGCCGGGGGGAGGACGAGCTCCGGGGGGGGGGGACGGGGACGGGACCGGAGGCGGTGCGGGGCTGAGCTCCGTGCCCGCGGTCCCGCGTGGCCGTGGGCAGCGGGGGGCGCCGCCTCCCGGTGCCGCAGCCCCCTGCCTGCCGCGGGGGTCCACGCGTGTCCGTGTCCCCCCCCCCCCCCGCCCCGTGCCCGTGATGCCCCCACACCGGCGGCACGGCGGAGGCGTGGGGCTCCCCCCCCCGTGGGGAAGGGGCTGGCGAGCGCGTCCCCGACCCCCGGAGCCCCCCTCCCCGCCGGGTCCGCCCCGCGCCCCCCTGCCTCAGTTTCCCCTCCCGAAGGGGCTGGGGACGGGCCCTGCGCGATGGCTCGGGGGAGGGGGGCACCGAGAGCTCGTTTAGGCAGCAGTGAGCCCCTGGCAGCCCCGAGCCCCCCCTCAGGGCAGCAGCTCCTGGCCCCACGGGAGGTTTTGGTCCCCCACGGGTGGTTTTGCTCTCCCACGCGTCCCGGCTCTGTCCCTGCCGTGGGTCCCCGCGCCGTGGGTGAGCGCGTGCCGGCGGCACTGCCCACGCCGTGCGGAGCTGCCAGGAAACCTCGTGAGCCTCCAGAGCTGGTCCCAAGCAGCTTCCTCATCTCCCCCCTGCCGCGTTCTGGCCTTGGCAGCCTCCCCGGGGCAGGGATGCAGCAGGCAGGGCCTTGGGGAAGGGGCTGCTGGGGTGGGCGCCTGGAGCCCCCAGGGCAGGGGGGAGCTGGGGACCCGTGGCCGGGGACGTCGCCGGCGTCGCCCATTCCTGCAGCCCCTCTGTCCCCAAGGCTTGGTGCCCCCTCCTCAAGCACTGGTGTGTGCAGGGTGGGAGCTGGGCAGGGGGCAGCTCTGTTGGTGTTTTGCCTCTTTTTGCCCCCCCCGTCCTTGTCCTCCCCTGCCCGTGGCCCCCTGTCCCTGTGCCCCGTAGCCACCCCTGACCCGAGGTGCCCTTCCCTGCGTCCCCATCACCGTGCTGCTCACTGGGGCCACCGGGCTCGTGCCACCAGGCAGAAGCTGCCCTGCTGGGGGACAGGGCTGGCACCAGCCTGACCCCACGCTGACCCCGCCTTGTGCCCCCCTCCTCTCCCAGGACGGCCCCCCGGGAGCCCCGCGGCGGGCGAAGGGCGGCTCGGAGCTGGGGAGCCCTCGGCGGGGCCGGAGGGGACCCACATCAGCCAGGACCTGGTGGGGCGCAGCCTGGCCATCGACACGCTGCCGGCCAACGAGACGCGGATCGTGGTGAGTCGGGGACCTGACACTGCCCCCTGCACCCCCGGAGGCAGGATCTGGCCCTGCCACTGCCCCGAGCTATTTCCAGGCTGGGCAGGGAGCTGGCGGAGATGCTGGCCCTGATTTAACGCGTGGGGCTGGATCCTGGCAGCATGGGGGGGGGGTAATTACAGCCTGCTGGGGAGGCGGCCGTGCCTGGGGGCTGCTCTGAGCCCTGCCAGGTCCCCGGGAGCACCCAAGGGCCAGCCCTGGGCTGAGCAGCTTGGGGACGCTCCACTCACTGCGGTGCCACGTTGCAGCGGGGATGCTGCTGGGGGCAAGGGGCTGTGCAGGGCCGGGGGGGCTCTTGCACTTTTTTACGGCTGCTGGTGGAATTATCTGGCAGCAGTGTCACCGCTGGGGGGGTGGCACCCAGCTCTCACCCCTCGGCTGTGCCTAACTCGTGCCCCGCAGTCAGCTCCCCGCTGTTTGTGTGGGGGGGATGCGGGGGTCCCCAGGCTGTGATGGGCTCGGAGCGGGACGCTCTCCGTGGGATGAGGACCCTGCTCTGGTGACTTGTGACTTGTTCTGGGGTTTCTGCTGGCAGCCGACTGTGGATTCAGTGGGATTAGTTCACGGAGGAGGTGGTGCAGGAGAGAAACGGTGGTAAAACAGAACTGAGCTGCTGGTAAAGGGACCCCCGGGGAGCTCTGCGGGGGCCCTGAAAACCCCAGGGGGACTGGGGAGAGAGGGAGAGCAGCGGAGGAGGTGGAAGGTGAGCGAGGAATTGTTCTGAGGGGCTGCGAGGATGAGAGAAGCGATGGGAGAGGGGGGCACGGGGCGAGGGGGGCGCAGGGAGCGCGGCTGCAGGGCTGGGGGGCCCTGGGCTGGCTCCGCTCCGCTCCAGCTCCCGCCTGGCCTCGCTCATTGACCAGGGCTGGGGATGGAGAGGGGCCAGAAGCCAGGAACATCCCCGATGTGGAAGTGTTTTTAAATCCCAGCCTGAGCAGCCCAACCACAGCACGGCACCGAAGGGCGCCGGGAAGCCGCAGGGAGGGCGCGGCCGCGCTTGTGGGTCCCGGTGAGGGGAAGGCAGCGATTTCCCAGGGCTTGGCGGTGTCGGGGGGCGAGCAACACCCACCCCAAGAGCAGGGCCATGTTCCAGGCCAGGGACACTGCTCCGCTGCCAGTCCCTGCCTCTCTCCATGCCCCAGCTACTGGAGCCCTTTTGGCGAGCCTCTCGCCCCCAAAATGCTTCGGGTTTGGGGCGCAGGAGCCGTGCGCTCCCGCGGCGCTGCACTGCCCCTTGTTTGTGTGTCCGAACCTCTCCCAGTCCTGTAAGCAAAGCGAGGTGACAGGCTAGGACATCCCAGTGAGTCAGCGATGAGCTCAGGAGCTCGGCAGCCAGCTCCTCCGCGCTCCCATCCTGGCTCCTTCCCCCCCGGTTTATTGGGAACACATTGGGCAGGCGCGGGGGCTGCGGGTGGCGAGGCTCGGTGCGGGGGCACGGGGGTTTTGTGGCTGGACACCCAGCACCGCTCTGTCCTCATGTCCTGGGGCCCCCGGAGTCTTTGCATGGGGCCGTGTGCTGGGATGAGCCGGTACCGGCACAGCTCCTCCGTGCCTCAGTTTCCCATCGGTGCCAAAGGGGCTCCCCGAGCTGCGTCCGTCCCTCCGGGAGAGAAACTGGGTCTGAAATGTCCGACTGCTGTAAGGGACGAGCTGGGGAAGCTTCCCCTGGAACCAGGACCTACGGGAGGGAGAGGAGGGCAGCAGCTCTCCCTGACTTCTGCTGAAGCAGAGAAATTGCACGTTATGGGGCTTCTCTGATAGCACTTCTACTTTATTCCTTATAACCCCCAGAGACCCTGCGGCGGTGCGCTGGGAAATAACAAGGCTGTTTAGGGCCGGGCCTTTTCCTTCTTTTTTTCCCCCTCCAACCCATTAATTCCCGGGCTGACGTCTCCTTCCCTGCCTGCAGTGCCTGGCTTTGTGTCCGAGAAGCTGGGAGCGGGCTGGGGGGGTGCTGGGGGCGAGGGCTGGGGTCGGAAGGGGCTGAGCAGCATGAGGGCAGCACGCGGGGACGAGCGGCGAGCACGGCGGTGTGCCAGCATCTGGCACGGAGCAAAGTTTTCCCAAGGAAAATGAGGATGCTTCCCACCCCCCCCCCCGCACGACCCCACCACCCTGACAAGTGGCGGCTCCCGGCTGTGTCCCCAGGGGGCTGCAGCCCCCCGGAGCTGTGGGGCGACAGGAGGAGCCCAGGGTCCCTCTGGCTGGGCTTGGTGAAGGTGCTCGCCGTCCCTCAGCTGCGTGCACCGAGGTCGATTGTTTCCTCCAGGCCTTAACGTCTTCATCTCTTTGCTTTGCGCCCGGTGGTCGCTTCAGCTGTAACTTCCCGCCAGGTATTTTCTTCTCGGGACGGCCGCATCTGCTCTGCTGAAGGCTCCCGTGAGCCACGGCCCCTCTCCTGCCAGCCAGCGCCTGCTCTCTGCCATGAGCCGGGCTCGTGGCTCCTCTCCGCTCCTTCCCCAGGCGCTCCGCACCCCGGGCCGGCTTCCCGCGGGGAATCGCTGCGCTGCTGTCACCGCTGGGCTGCACCGGGCTCAGGGCTCCGAGCTGTGCCCGTGGGTTTTGTGTCCCCGGGGAGCAGCCGTGCTGACGCCGTCCCCTGTCCCCGCCCCCCCCCCCCGCTGCAGGAGGACAACCACAGCTACTACGTGTCCCGCACCTACGGCCCGGGGGATGCGCGCCTGCGGGGGCTGTGGGTGGACATGGCAGCGGCCAACAGGAGCCACGTGAAGATCCACGGGATCCTCTCCAACACGCACAGGCAGGCCTCGGTGAGCCCCGCGGGACCTGGCGCAGCCTGGGCTGTCCCCGGGTCCCTTCTCCCAGCAGGGATTTCCCTGGGGGGGGGCAGCTCGCCGGGGACGGCAGCAGCTCCTCCACGTCTCCTGGTGGAGACCAAGGCGTGGTAAGCGTTTGGTTTTCCCCAGAGCCAGCCCTGGGGGGCAGAAGGGGACGAGCCGTGGGTGCTGGGTACCTGCTCCCATCTCACTCCCATCCCTCCATGCACTGGCCCTGGGAGCTTGCTCCAAGGCAGGGCAGAGCCGATGCCGATGGGCACGGACCCATCCCAGTGCCCGCACCCTGCGCAGGCATTTTCCACCACCTGACTGCTGTTCTCACCCCCCTTTTCCTCCGCAGCGAATCGTCCTCTCCTTTGACTTCCCCTTCTACGGCCACCTCCTGCGGCAGGTGACGATCGCCACGGGAGGTGAGTTGGGGGCGGCTGGCGCGGCGTCCCCATGGGACGGGGGCTGGACACGGCCCTGGTTCGAGCTACGACCTCGTGGCCCGCTTCACCCTCTTCTGCTCGCTCAGGGTTTATCTTCATGGGGGACGTCATCCACCGCATGCTCACGGCCACGCAGTACGTGGCGCCCCTCATGGCCAACTTCAACCCCAGCTACTCCCGCAACTCCACCGTCCAGTACCTGGACAACGGTGAGCGCTGGTCCCGCCGCCTCCTCGTGAAACTGGGCAAAACTCAGCTCTCGGCCCCCAGTAACGGGGCTGGGGCTGGGTGGGGAAGGGGGATGGAGCAGCGGGGGCTGTTTGGTACCTGGGGACGCCCGGTGGGTTTGGGTAGGGGCGGCTGGGGTGTTCAGCAGGGGCTGTGCTCAGGGCGAGGTGCTGGGGATGGGGATGAGGTGTCGGGGAGCTTCGCAGGGACATGATGGTAAATGGGGCTGCAGGGACATGGGGTGAGGAGAGGCAAGAGGGTGACCTGCTCTGGTCTGCCCCCAGGGACGGTGTTTGTGGTGCAGTGGGACAAGGTGTACCTGCAGGGCAAGGAGGACATGGGCAGCTTCACCTTCCAGGCCGCCCTGCACAGCACCGGGAGGATCGTCTTCGGGTACAAGGAGGTGAGAGGCGGGGAGGGCACGGCGGGGCACGGTGGGACCCGGGGGTCCGGCTGGGCCGGGGGGGGGAGCTGCAGGGCCCCGTGGGGATCCCGCGGGTCTGGGAACCATCGGTGCACCGAGCCTGGGCGTTCCCAGAGCCACCGAGGTGCCGGGGGCTCTGCGGAGCAGCCCCAGCCCGGAGCAGGGCCAGGCTCCATCGCGCCCTCTCCCTGGCCGCAGATCCCGGTGCCCGTCCTGCAGATCAGTGCCACGCAGCACCCCGTGAAAGCCGGCCTCTCTGACGCCTTCATGATCCTCAACCCATCTCCCGAGGTGCCCGGTGAGTCGCTGCGGGGGGGGGGACAGGGGCAGGCGGCTGTTGGGGCCACTCTTGGGGTGCCGGGGGTCCCCGACACCGTGGCTGCGAGGGGACAGGCATTCAGGGAGCGGGGACACCCTCAGCCTCGGGGACCTGCACAGACAAGGAAAGCAGCAGTGCTCGCAGGCATGGTGGGGACGTGAGGAGGTGCGTGGGGCTGCTTGGGGACCCTCGTGTCCACGTCCCCTGTGCGTCTCCCATGGGACGCAGCTCTCTGGGGTCTTTCCCTGCTCATGGCCCCAGCCCACGGACCCTGCGCGCTCCAGGGACGTGCTGCAGGCAGAAGGGCTTCTGGCTTCTTGAGCAGCGTTCAGAATCGCTGCCAGCAGCCGAGCATCGCTTCCTGGTTTCCAGCTGATGAGGGGCAGAGCGGGTGCAAACGAGAATGGAGATGGATGAGTGGGGTGGGGTGCGGGGAGCCACTGGGGGCAGGATCGGAGGAGCCACACTGCTGTGGCTCTGGGGTGTCCTCAGCCTCAGATCACAGTGCTGCAGGCGGGGTTGGGACCTACACCACCACCAGCAGGACACGGGGACCACGTGTGTGGCCACACGCTTGTTCCACGCATGACGTGAGCTCCAGGCACAGGGTGAGCAGGATGCAAAGGCAGCTTCAGCCTCTCAGCTCCCGACCACGCTCCTCCTGCCTCCCCGAGCTGCACCGGTGCGGCTGCTTCTGCTTGTTTTTTATGGTGCCTGCCATCTGGCCCTCGTTTGTTACCCGTTCGCTACTTTGTGAAAAAGCCTCAGCCCAGAGGGTTGGTGCCCCCTCCCCACCAGGCTGCCCCCCCTGCTCCTGCTCCCTGTGCCCGGGGTCTCGCGGACCCCTGCCCGCTCCTCCCGCCTGCAGGGAAATTCAGGGGCTGGATGAGAAAACCTCGCGAGGTGAAGAAAGGAGGCTTGAAGGCAATGGGATGGGGGGAAGAGCACCTTGTCCTGCTCGCCTGCTGGTCCCCAGGAGCAGAGCCGAGGAGCCATGGCTGTGCTGGAGGGGCGCTTCTGCTCAGCCCCCCTGCGGCACGGAGCCAGGGCACCATCGCGGTGTCACAACGGGCATTAGCAGCAGATGCGTGGGGGAACCCTGAGCCCAGGAGAGACCCCTCTGGCTCCCAGGAGAGCAGGGAAAGAGAAGGAAGGGGGCGAGGTGTGAGGGAGAGGGGGAAAGTGGAGGCTGCAGAGCACCGAGGAGCTCCGGGGGAGGCTGGCGGGCCCGTGAGTCACCGCCAAGCAATGTGCTGTGCAGCTCCCTGCTTGTTCGGGGCGATGCAGGGCTGGACCACGTCCACCTCGGCATCTTCTGGTCAGGGAGAGGGGGCCAAGAGCTCCGAGCTCCTCCTTGGGAAGAGGAGATCCGTGCCCTAACCCCAACACCTCCTGCCCCTGCAGCCTGGCAGCCACCGCTGTCCTCTCCTGCATCCCATTTGATTTCAGCTGGGAGCCGGCAGAGCCCCCAGTGCCGGGATTCCTGCGTGGGGCAGCGCCGTGGGGCCGTGCCCAGCCTCACGCGCAGCCGCTGCCTTTCAGAGTCCCGCCGCCGGACCATCTACGAGTACCACCGCGTGGAGCTGGACACCAGCAGGATCACCAGCATGTCGGCCGTGGAGTTCACCCCGCTGCCCAGTAAGTCGGGGGGGCCTTCAGTTCCTTGTTTTCCCATCTCAAGGGCAGCCCGTCCTGCTGGAACCATCCCGGAATCTCCATCCCTTGGTGGGTACGGGGCCCATCCTGCGCTGGTCCTGAGCATGTGCCTGCAGTTGTGCTGTTTGCAGGAGCCAGCAGGGCCGGGGGCTGAGCTGCAAACGCACTTCTTGCAAAAAGAAAGAGCAAAAGAGCAAAAGTAGTGCAGGGAGCACGGGTGGCTCCTTCCACCTGCCCGGCTGCTGAAGTTCCTGCTCTTTGCCCCGCACGCTGCAGGCAGTTCTGCTGAATGCTGCTTCCCCTCAGGCCTGGCCACGAGACAGTTTCCACACCCCCACGGTCAATACTCTGGTGAAATTTGTTGAGCATCCCGCTAACCAGATCCATTTTTAGTGTTCAAAGCCAAGGATCCACGCTCACGAGGGAAAGTCGTCATGCGGTCTGTAAATACAGAGCAGGGAGTAAATCCGTCACGAGGATACCGAGGCTGTGCATTCAGACAGCCTCCCCAGGGTATTTTATGGCAACTTTAACAGCAGGCAGGGCTCCTGCAGAGCAGATCATAAATAAGCATTCTGCAATTTTATTTTTGTTTCCTTAAGGCTTGCTATTTTGTTCCCCCTGGCAGCCAGGGCAGATGAGAGCAACGGCTTCAGAGGAGCCACGGGGTTAGCAGACCTGGTCTCAAGGTTTTCTTCGGGGAGGGGGGGGATGTTAATTTTTTGCCTTATTGAGGTCAGAAGGGAGGCAGGGGCAGGCGTCCCCGTGGGAAAGGGGCACTGCTGCCTTTTGGGACGGGAGCTGCTGGTGTTCTGCCTCCATCACTGGCTCTCCCAAAACAAAGTGCCCTGGGCAGGTGCCGGTGCCTTGCTGGTTCATCTCTCCTCTCTCCTTTGCAGCTTGTCTCCAGCATCAGAGCTGTGAAATGTGCGTGACCTCGGAGCTGACCTTCAACTGCAGCTGGTGCCACGTTCTGCAGAGGTAGCGTGGACGAGTCCCTTCCCACCTCTCCTCTCGCTAACGCTTGTGTAGCTGGGAGAGCAAGTGTCACTCCAGGGCTGACCTCCTGCGATGCCTCTATTGCTGCTGCTGGCTTTTTTTTCTTTTTTTTTTTTTTAAGTGGTTTTCCTTTTTTTCATTAGAGCGCTGCTCTCACTGTCTCACAGCCAGTGATAAAGTGGCGGTCTGATCTCAGGTTGCAAGCAGTTAGGAGGAGACACTTCCTGGGGCTGGCGTTCCTGGTCCCAGCGCTTTGATGCAGAAGCTGAACAAGTTGGGGCGAGAAGTAAGGCCGAGGCTTTTGTCAGGGATATTTTTGATGTGGGAAACCAGCCCTGGCTCGGGCTGGGGCGTGCAAGGAGAGCAGGGGATCACGGACATCGAGGACGGGGACGCTGGTTGTACTGGGAACGCTGGCTGTGCTGGGGATGCCGGCGTGCTGCAGTCCCAGCGCTGCAGCCGGCCCGCGCCCTGCTCTCCTTCAGCTCCAGCAGGAGAGCGTTTAATGAGGTTTTGCAGACCCGGTTATGTAGAGCTGGCGGCAGGGGAGGGGACCCAGTAACACACATCCTCGGCTCGCCCCGCACCGCCCCCTCCTCTCCGCAGCCTCCCCGGGCTGCGCTCGCTGGCGATTCCTGCGAGGCACCGGGCAGGCACAGGGCAGAGGGGACAGGGACAGTCCGCAGGCATCGCAGAGGTTACTCCATCAGTCAGCACAGGCTGGTGCATCCCCGGAGCCAGGGGATGATCGTTTTTCAGTGACAGTTGCCCCACTGGTAGAGGATGTTGTGTCCTCGCCGCTGAAGGATGCATGAAAGCAGAGGTGGCTCTGGTCACGAGCCCAGGCCCGGGATGCAGCGGCTTGGTCTGGGTCTGGTTTGGGCTGAAACCCCAGCATTCGAGCACTTTATCACTCTGCTTGTTTCAAACTGACAGCATTCACAAGCCTGATCTTCTCAAATCCAAGCTGCTGTCGCTTGCGTTTGCTCTCATCACCTACAGCGCGGTGACGCCTCGGTGCTTTGCCCCAAATCCACGCGTGCTGCAGCTGTAACCACACGTAGGCAGCTCGGTCCCCAAGAGCTTAGGTTACAAATGGAAAGCTCAGATGGCAAGGGCTTACATGTGCTGGAAATTGCAAGCTAGAGCAAGTCTACTCCTATCGTGTTGGCTTTCAACCGGGCTGGTTTTGCAGAGCCAACGCAATCTTTCCAGGGAAGCTGGGAGGGTGGCTTCTAGGGTTTGGACTCACACCCCGAGTCCAGCTCAGTGTTTTAACCCCCCAACATCCTTGCAGCTCTCTTCTGGGCAGTACAGTTTGCATTTTGCTTATGCTGAGCCCCCAGTTGTCACAGGAACTCTGCCACAAAAGCACTCAGCGACTCAGCAGGACCTGAAGTTCTTTGTGGCTTCTCCTCTTTTCTTGGTTGGTAGTTGGGAAAATTGCTGCTTGTATGAGCTGAGTCTGTGTTTCGTGTTTTGGTAGTCCCCAGAGGCTTTCCAAAGGTCAGTGTACTGCTTCAGTTCCTCTGTTTCTGTAGCTGGTGTTTTCCCAGTGTCAGTTATAATTTCTTTAATGTGCTTTTCCTGTGCAGATGTTGTTGAGAAAAAAATAAAATAAAATCATGGAGATCTTGACCTTGCCCTGGCACAGAGTTTAGGGAATGGAAACTCAAACTCAGTCTATATATTTTTCCTATTCCTCTGCTTCTCTGTTTTCCTTGGAGAAGAAGCGCTGACCATTTTCCACCTCTGTAAAGAGGAACATTTGGGTCCTTCCAGCACAGCTGTATTGGAAACCCCGTGCCTTTGGAGACCAGCGCGTGTGTCATCTTTCCACTCCTCTGCTGTTTGTCTGTACCTGCAGGCAGTGCCCGTCGGGGTAGCGTTTGGGGTTCCTGGGCAGCTCAGGGGCCGTCAGCACCCTGCATGTTGCTGCCTGCGGGGTCCCTGCCCCGCGTTAACCCCGCTTCTCGCCGCAGGTGTTCCAGCGGGTTCGACCGATACCGCGAGGAGTGGCTGTCCTACGGCTGCGGCCAGCAGGTAAGGCAGGGACCGGCTGCTGCCAGGCGCTGGGAGTGGTGCTGAGCTACAGGCAGCACCGCGGCCACATCGCAGCTCCAGCAATGGGCTCTCAGCTCCACTTGCCCCGTGCTGTTCTGGAACAGATGGGGTATCCCATTAGAGACGTAGATGTTCCTGTTACAGCAGGGTATTAGTAGGGACATCTCCTCCCTACCCATTGGGGTATCGGTAGGGACATCTCCTCCCTGCTCCTCTGGGGCAGCTAAAAGATGGCTCAGCCACACCAGCACCAGTCCTCGCCTTGCTGGTCGGTGCTGGGTGCTCAGAGACCCACCCCCCCCCACCAAGGATAACGCCTGGTGCAGTCAGAGTGCTCCGGGATGGTTTTTCTTCACCTTCTGCAGTGGGACTCTTGCTCACTCTGAAGCATGAAGAAATTAGTCCTTGGGATTTTTTTAATTTTTTTTTCTGTCCTTGTTAGCACAACTGCCTCCACGTTGGATGAACTCGTTTCTTTGTCTCAGCGAGATCAGCTCGAACAAAACATCTGTTTCTGCTTTGGTGCTTTGTTGTTTTGGTTTGCCTTTTTTTCCCCTGCTGAAAACTCATCTTTGTTCCCTGTTTACCGAGAGGGTTGAGCGAGGGAAAGGGAGGTCAGCAGCCCGACACCCATGTTCTGGGATGTGAGGAGGTCAGACCGTGGGACCTTGTCATTGTCATCCCTTAACTCAGTGGTCCCCAAACTCTTCCTCCTGTTCTCCAGCCCCTTCCCCTCCAGTTCTGGCACCCCGTACCACATCCCCTTGCCCCATGCCAGTATCTGAAGCCCAACCAGCCCTCGGGCCGGGAAGCCCAGACCTTACTGCTGGCACCCTGGTGCTCGTGCTGGAGGATTTCTAGGCCACCAGCCGCTCCGTTTCCTTTTCAGTCCGATGAGAAGAGCTGCGAGGATTTGGCAGAGGATGACCACTACTCGGCCCCCCCCAGCAGCTCGCTCTCGCCGCTGGAGGAGAACGTCGCTGCCTCCACCTCCTCGCTCTTCATTGACGGCCTCACTACGGAAGGTAGGGGGCAATGGGGCCAACCCCTGCGGCACGGACACCCCATCCCCAGGGACCTCCGTCCCAGACCTCGTAAAGCCAGGCCATGTCCACCCAAGTCCCCTAAGGAGGCGTCCGTCTGAGCAGGGGGGCAGAGGTGGGTGCTGGTGGCAGTGGGAGAGGGAAGGAGCAGCCCAGGAGGTGAGACCCTGATGGGAAAAAGGACGGGGCATCCCCCGGTGCAGCGTTACAGGTGCATCGCTGCCTTTTTGTGCTTCGTTGGGGTCTGAGGAGGCGACAGACCAAAGCATAAGGCCCTGGTGGTCGGGCTCCCAGCACCATAACGGAGGTTAATGCTGCATACGGGGGCTCACGTTTTTGATGTGGTCGGTTCTTGCTCAGGGCTGGCAGAGCTGTCAGCCTGGCAGTAACACAGCAGACGTGTGTGAGTGCCCTCTGCTCACGAGCGGTGCTCGTCCCAGCATAGGAAGGCTCCAAATAAAGCCCCGTCCTCCCCTCCGGGACACCCCTGTTCTGAAGCTTGATAATCCTATTAACACAGGGCTCGCTCCTCGGGTCCTAGCGGCAGGTATCGCTTCAATTTCGTTGCTTAATAGTCCCTAACGCAAACTGCTAATTAGAATAAATAGAAAGGAACATTAGTAATTGTCCTTCAGCGATGGGAAGGAGCTGGCAGGGGGAACGGAGCGCCTGGCTGACGGAGTTGACTTTGAAAGGAGCAATTAAAGGAAGGGGGAGTGCGACACCACCACGGAGATTATTTCCCAACTCATCGCCAATTCTTGGAAAAAGAACAAGAGGCTTTCTGTGACGTAGTCAAGCATGAAGTTAATTTGTAATCTTGGAAGGAAACAAACAGCCAGCTGCACCAGGCAGCGAACTTTATCTGGAGCAGCGCGGCGAAGGCAGAAGCCAAGTGGGAGGCGTGGGTCCACCCCTCGAGGCCAGCCCAGGCGTGGGTCCTCCCTCGAGGCCAGCCCAGCCGTGTCCCTGCGTGCTGGGGATGCTCGTGGTGGTGCCTTGTGGCTGCTCGTGGCGGAGCCAAGCGTGAGCCTGGTGGCAATGGTTCTGACTCAGGGCTTCGGCTGGACTCTCGAGGGCACAGTGGTGGGGAGCATCAAGACCCAAAGCCTTGTACAAACACATCCTGGTGCTTCCAGAGTGAGATTTAAATTAAAAAAAAAAAAATAAAAAATAAAAATTGGATTTTGGGCCCCCCATGGAAGGCATCCACAGAGCAACGTCCCTGTGATTTATTGGGGCTGTACTGGCAGCACAGCACAGCGAATGCTGTCGTCTGAACATGAAGTCATCCCTGACTATTCTGCCTTGCACACCAAGCATATTTAGGCTACCAAAGACTGTTAAAGACATATAAAGACTGTTTTCCTCAGATGTTTGTGCTCCAGGTGCCACCTTTGTGAAGGAAGATAAACCACAAGGCACGTGCTTACACTTTTGTGTTTTTTTCTCTGGGTTCCTTTCCCTTCCATCATACTCCGAGGCTGAAAACTAAGTAAATGTGTAATTGCTGTGTAAACGCTGTGCCAAGAGGTGTGTGCTGGCAAGCATCCCTGTTACAGAGGGATAAAAGAGGGTGGGAAGCATGGAGAATATTTCAGAAGGCTCTTAACTTCTTTGCTGTTGCTTTCTTTCAGATGACACAAAGCTCAATCAGTATGCAGGGAGCGAAGGTAAGGCCCTGATTTCCTCTTCAGCTGCTCCCACTCTGTTCCAGGTGGGAACAGGTTACACTGACAGCAAATGCAGAGGAGAGTTATGATCAGCCAGCCGGGTGGACAGGCGAAAGTGAGCTTGGAAAGATGTAATCAAGATAAGAATCCCATTGTCCTTACCTTAATACTGTTTCAGGTTGTGAAATGTGAAGGTTGGGGCCTATCTGTTTTGCCCTGATGCTCTTTGTCTGCTTCTCCCACTTCCTCAGTCCTGCCAGGTGAACCACGATGATGAGTTTGCTCTTTCCATGCAACTCCCTTTTTCTGCATTTTTTACATGAACAGAGTCCTTTTTCTTTTGCATTTCTCCAGTTGTGCCAAAGAGTGCTGTAAAACTCAAATACAGAATGTGTCCTTCAAATACAAAACGTGGATTCTTTTTGCAGGTGTGGGAAGCAGCCTCCCGTCCAAGAACGCAGGCGCCCCGGTTCACACCGGTACGATCGTGGGGATCGTCCTGGCCGTGTTGCTCATCGCAGCCATTATCCTCGCTGGGATTTACATCAACAGCCACCCCACCTCGAACGCTGCACTGTTCTTCATTGAGGTGAGCAGAGACCCCTTCCCCGGCCGGTTTTCTCTTTCTCTGCCATCAGCACCAATCCTGCCCTTCCAGAGGCGGGCAGGAGGAGAGGCGAGGAGAGAGGAACTTGGATAGATCTCCCATCCAAGTTTCTTTCTGTGGCCCTGCAGTCCCAGCCAATCTCCCAACTTCCAGCTGATGATGCTTTAAACTTAGGCTCCCTCCCTCCCACACTGTTTTATTTTGCACTCTTTCATACCCTCCCTTTCACACATTGCCTTTTCTCCCCATACAACGTTAGACATTTCCACCTGCCTCCCTCCATAAGCAGTTGTACATGGGGGCCTTGGTTGGAGCCGTGACTTAACGGAGATCGCTGCCTCTTGAATTGCCCAGCTGGATTTTGTTGACTAAAATTGTCAGACTTTGCTGATAGATGTCATGCCATCAGCTACCGTGTGAGCGGTGGCGTGAAGGCTCTAAATGGAAGAATTTAATTCTCGGAAGGATGGGGGGTCCCACAGTCTCCATCTGCTGCTAAAAGCCAGGCGAGCGCTTGGTGCAGGCTCCTGAGGCAGGCAGCAGTGGGCTGAATCCTGGCACAGGAGCTGCTGCAGAGGGAGGGAGCAGCACGTGGCCCTCAGCCTCTCATTGCTCGCTAGCTCTGTCCTCAAGCCCTTCTCTTCCCTCTGGCTGTCCCCTCAGAAGGGCCAGGCTCTGGAGGCTCAGTCTCCATGCCCTTTACCAGCTCAGTACCTGAGCACCTGGCAGTGTTTGGTGCATTTTTCCTCGCAGCACCCGGCTGAGACTGGGCAGTGCTGCTGTCCCCGTGCTGCTGGTGGAGGGGAAGCACGGAGGGAATGTGTTTGTGGTCACACAGCCAGCTCTTGGCATCCCCAGTCCCCTTGTTCTGGGGCTGAAGTGAGCTTTTCCTTCAAGTTTCCCCTTCCACCCACTTCCCATCTCAGCCCTACCAGTGGGTCAACTCAGCGTGACCGCTGCATCATAATGCACTCTTAAAAGCATAAAGCGATTTTTCTTTTGTTAATAAAAAGCTGAGCTTCCACAAAGCCAGCATTATTCCGGGCTGAGCTGCCCCTTTGCAGCAGGCCCGATGCAAATGGCCGCCTCGCAGCTCCTGACTGCTCCTTGTTTCTGCCCGCAGCGGCGGCCGCACCGCTGGCCGGCCATGAAGTTCCGCAACCACAGCAGCCATGCGACGTACGCCGAGGTGGAGGCAGCTGGCCACGAGAAGGAGGGCTTCGTGGAGGCAGAGCAGTGCTGAGCGCTGCTTCCCCCGTGCCTCTGACCGCCCCGTCCCACGCCTTGGGGTCCTCTGTTACTGCAAAGTCTTTCCCCTCCTGGAAAAGAAAGAGCAAAGTAGAGGAAAGCGGCCGAGTGGAGCATGAAAGGAAGGAGCCGGGGTGATGTAAGGATGGGACCTGCTGAGATTCCTCACAGGACAGCAGAACCCGAAGTGGTGGCAGTGGCGGGACGCTGGGCTCTGCCTGAAGCCCGGCTCCGAAGCCCTTCACGTGTCAGTAGAAAAGACTGTGGCCCAATTTTTAGCTTGGCTCTGGTTTTTGTGTCCTGGTTGGGTTTTCCCCGCCTATGTGGGGCTGACCTCTCTGCTCCTCCACCAGGACTCTTGATGTGGGCCACATCTCGGCAGAGCCCCCAGTTTTTCCCCGGGGCCGTGTGCTGCCCCCCGGGTCTGCTGGGACGCGGCGAGGTGAGGCTGGGACGGCAACGGTGGTGGCTGCAGGGCTGTAAAGCTGGCTCGCCAGGGCTCACCTCTGTCCCATCCCCTCTCCCCCAGCTCCGTCCCTTTCTCCTTTGCCTTCTTTTTTTTTGGGGGGTCAGGCAGCGATTAATTTCGTCTTCAGGGCTGAGAAGCCTCCTGGCTTCATCTTCATCCCGCAGTCGGTCTGCACCTCCATGGCTTCCATTCCCTGCCCTCCTCTCCCGTCCCAGTAACAGCTGCTTCCCCCTGCTCCAGCAGAATGGGAAACCCGATGTATTTTAAAAGCAAAAACCCCACTGAGGATTCACCTTCAGGATGTTCATGAGCCAGTGGCTCTGATGCACTTTCTCGCATCCGTTTCCTCAATTACTAACTAAAAACTTTACCCTAAAGGACTCAGAGAGTGAAAAAAATATCTTAGATTTCTTCAAGACATATCTTCATAGCACAGCTGCTAATCCAGCAGGAGTGGGGTAGGTTTTAAAGGCAGAGGATGGGGACAGAGCCCGAGCAAAAGCTGTGTGCTCCCATGGGCTACATCCTGAGGTAAACCCTCCTTCATGGGAGCGTCCCATAAATAAAACACAAAGGCCTTACATGCCTTGATACATAGAAAATCTGGAAAATGCCTTGTTAGCATCATAGTATTCAGAGCCTTGAGTCAGTGGATTTTTTATTTTTATTTCTTATTGTGTCTGTGATAGGCCCTGGTCTGCATTGGTACCGATACTGTGATTCCAGAATCTGACCCTACCTAAGGGCTTCAACACCAGACCTCTCAGGGTTGTTCTGCTCCTTCTGTGCAATCAAATCCCAGACTAATCTGCAGAAATGCTTATCCCACTTCCACAGCCACCAGCCATAGCAGGATTCGTCCCTAAACTGAGGAAAGGTGGTATGAAAAAGACAGAGTCCAAAGTCCAGTGTCAGGTAAAGTTTTATTTCCCCCACCAAAAAAAAAAAGGTGTTGGTTTTATGGACTTTTTTTTTTCCCCTCCCCTCTCGGTCCTCAGTTATTTATTCTGATATCATCTTTGGTGCATATTTTATCCACTGGCTGGTTCAGCTGTCACTGGTGGTGATTACTGCCAAAGGCATGGTCTGTCTAATTAATGTCTTCCTTCTCATCTGCTGAATTTATATAGCCATTAAAGATAAATATGGATGCTTTGTGGCATTTAGACCCCAGATTATACTTTCTCATGTGTAGCCACTAGGGAGACTTTTGCTGCATCTTATTATGGCATAAAGGCACCAAAATGCTCTAACAGGGTAAGTCAGACCGAGCCGTGCCAAGCTGTTATGACCCAGACAGTCTCTCCTTAGATGTATTTTGAAGATAAACCTTATTCCCAAATAAAGCTTTCAGCTGGAAAGTTGGTTTTTTCCCTGTTTCCCTGAAGAACTCAAAGGAATGCTGTCATCTAGTTTTTTGCCCCGGATCTGATCTTTGAAACAGTTATAAGCTGGCAAGGACTTTTCTCTGGATTTTAATCTTTTCAAAAAATGGCCTTGATTTTTTTCTTGATATGCATACACAATAACAGCAAGATTTTTAGGTACTCCTCTTCCTCTACAGCCCCTAGAAATGCTAGGTAACATCCAGCAAGTCTGAAATGCTGCAAATTGAAAAGAAAACAGACTTTAAATAGAGTGCAATTGAGCTGCATAAATCACTGCTGCGTTACTACAGCCAGAATCTTAAAAGAATTCAAAAGAGGATCAGATCCTCAGGTGGAGAAAAACAACATCCAAGTGCCCTAGCACAGAAACGGCTGAGATGCATAAAGTATACCACAGGACAGATGCCAAATTTGGAGTGCCTGGTCAGAAAGGCTTTTTTTTTTTCCTTTTTTTTTTTTTTTTGCCTTTACACAAAGAAACAAAACAAAGCAGGATCCTCTGTATTCTACAGTTGTTCAGTAGACGTTTGTTCTAGCTTCTGAGGAGCATGGTTTGGGGTATTGTCAGGTATGGCGTTAGCAGCTCCCATTGATCCCCAGATGAGGTTAGTGCCCACAGTCATGCCCCAAGCTGAAGGTCTGGATCCCCCAGTCCAGGCTGTGTAACCGGGGAGTGCTCAGCTCCCACTGCCTGCCCTGGAGAAGCAAGGCACTTGTGTCTCAAGGAGGAGGGAAAATAATCATCTCTCCTACCTCTCGTGAGGTCAGCTGGGAACAACCTCTTCTGCATTTTCTGTGCTCATGTCCTTGTAGTTGAAGAGGCGGTCTATTAAATTCCAGAAAACCCAATTGCAGTGTTGCTGAGGCCTAGAAGAAAGAGAAGCAAATGTCCTTACCATCACCAAGAGCTGCTCTCATGTCAAAGGAAACAGGAGAGCGGCACCAAGCCAAGGACATCCAGATCACCACTCCTCACCTACCTGCGCAGCTCCGACTTCAGGATGCGGGTTAATCTTGCTAGTCTCAAGTGCCGAAGCAGGAACGTGATGGTGACAACTACGACATAAAAAGGTTTTGGTTTTGCTTTTACTCACAGGGCTCCTCCAGCTGTATCCCAAGGCGTTCCTCTGGATTCTAAGGCTCCCAGTACTGGAGCTTCAGAGCGGACTGTAACGTACACGTGTATACAGACCTGTCTGTTTTATAGCTCTGTCATGGGCTGGGGCTGTCAGCCATGCTCAGTCCCTCGCTCAGCTGGTTCCAAGGGGTGCCAGACACAACCACCTGCTACCCCCCTCGCTTATCTTCCCAAGCACGGTGCCCTCACAGCCTGTGCAAGGCAACTGCTGTCATCGGGCAGAAAGCGACGTCGCGGGGGGGGCCTCGGCTGCTCAGCAGCTGGGAAAACACAACAGGGGCTTCGGCACAAACCAAGGTCTTGCTTCTGCTCCCACTAGAGCTGGTGCCAGACCCCCATGTTTTTGGCATCAGTGGGAGCAGGACCCAGATCAAAAAATACTCTCCTACTAACTAAAGGCCTACTTTCCACATACTTGAATTTACAGCACAGTTGGACTGTTTGGGGGGACTAAAGGCACTTTAACTGTCTTTTAATGCAATGTATTTACTATGGATAATCTGCATGGAATAGAGTCTTATTATTAAAAATAAATCTTCCTTTTTGGACTGCTTTGTTTTCGAAATAAAACGTGCAAAGGATAATTGGTCATGTTCTGCAAACTTCTAAGCACAGTGGGAATTATTTTCACCTTGTATGCTTTTAACAGCCACTGTAAGAGTGCAAAGATCTTTTTAAAAGACATCCTCTGCTGGCTTAGTAATAACACATCTTATCAGGAGGTCTTCCCAGGACAGATCTAGGATAAAAACTAATGTAATTGAGGCTTGAAGCAAGACCATAATTTTCTTCTAATTTTATCTGTTTGGCTTATTTAGAATTTTAGCAGGCTTGTCAGTTTGAACAATGAAATTTGTTTTTTCCATTTGACTTTCTGACAGCAGCTAAGTCTTTGGCTCTCTGCCCGAGTCCCAAATTATTCCGTGTGCGCACATTCCTGTAAAGTTGTTTGAGGCTGTTGGGCATCACCTCCAGCTGTAGACTCCCTTCACTATGGTACAGTAGAGGTATGAACAGGTCAGCATGACGAAGTACCTGAGAGAAGGTTATGAGTTGTAGGAAAAGGCCCCTCTTGCACTTAGCTATAAATATCAAAAGATTAATTCCAGTGGGGGCTTTGGTAGCACCACTTCCAGCTGTATTGCACCTTGATAAGGGCAGAGCTGGAGCAGGGGCCCACTGGCGACCCTTCCCATACACGTTCCTTGTGAAATGCTGCATCGTGTAGGAACATCCAGGCAGCACAGAAGCGGCAGCGCCTTGATCCTGCTTCCCATCGCCTACCGGAGGTGAGCACAAGCCCCGTTATAGACGTGCAGCCAGATTCAGACTACATGAGTCTCGGCAGTCGTGGCAGCCGCTGGTATCTCAGTGCCTGGTCTCTAATTCGGGCACAGGGTGGCTGTGCTTTGCCTGTGGCTATTTCCATTGTAAACTCCCCAGCCTGGGGCTGTTAGACAGCATATACCTGCACTGCTTCTCACCTCAATAGTACCTGAGGAGCTAAATGCACAATTTCCTAAGCAACTTTGTCCTTCAGATGTGAATGTCACCCCTTTTTGCACCCCCTTCCAATGGCTATGACTATGTCACAATATTGGTAAAGAAGTTATATATTTGCTGCTTCTCTGCTTTCCTTTCACCTTCCCAAGCCCCTCACATCCTGATCATCCCCTCCCATCCTGTTCATCCCCTCGTCTCCCGGAGCCTTTCCCAGGTTTGTGAGAAATGATGCTACCACAATACAGCTCCAGGTCAATTTAAACGTGATAACAGAATTCTACTGTCCCAGTTCTACTTATTTTTCTGAGCAGACAAGTAGGAGATACATAATTAGAATGTATATGATATATATATATATGTAAAGCAAATACTTCATAGTATCTAAATAAGCAGAAATGCAAAAAAGTCAGCTCTCGTGAACAAATAGTTTTCATAATAAGCATCATCCCTGAATCAGGGAAAAAATAGACTTTGTGCAAATAAACAAGGGGCTGTATCCTGGAAATGCAACTGCAACCTCAGGTCCACCAGCACGCTGAACCGTAATTAATAGCTCTGAAAGCAAGCAGGGAGCAGACTGCTACAAAAGGGCCTGTGGGTGGTGGAAGAAAACCTCAAATAGATGCACTGCTCCAAATCTGCATTTTACAAGTGCTGCGGAATTAAGCTTTAGTTACAACTGGGAACAGGGAATTAGGGCTCCCAAAGTCCTTGCCTGGTTGTATGTTAATTGTCTTTATGCCTTGGGTTTCCTCATCTAGAAAGGAGGGGTGGGAGTAATTTCCTTTCTAACACACAAACTGTAAATCTACTAATATTTGTAAAATACTTACAGCTGCTCAGGGGAAAGGCGTTTTCAAGGGGAAAAAATATATACTTGCTTAGGTGACAGCGAGCATCATACCCGTGTCCATCTCAGAAGCTGGTTGGGTTGTCTCTTACCTCTCACTCTGAAGAATGTAGAGATCTTCCCAAATCAGCCTTCAAGCCGACAAGCGGGCGCTGGGGCACTCAGCCTGGCTGGAACACTGAAGGTCGCACGCCCAGGGCTGGGCTGGGGGCAGCAGGATGTGCCCCAGCCCTGGAAGAGGTTTGTGGGGAGCTGCGAGTCTGGTGATCGTGCTGGGCTTTTCATTACCTTTGGGAGACGATTTTATTAGTCTGCACAGAAGACATTTCCCTCTACTGGCTGCAAGAGACAGGTTTTGTTGTGGCTTCAGCGAAGGGGAATGCCTTCCCCCCCTCGCCATGGCACACCGCTGTTTTCCTTAGCAGAGGCTCACCCTTAGCTGACGGGCTGACTCCGAGGAGGCAGAAAACACCTGCATGTTCCCATCCAGCTACCAACAGAGGATCCCGGCAATAACCTTCAGCTTTTCCCACAATTTCCTCATCACAAAGGAGTAAAGAAGAACCTGGGAGCCCAATTTATAGACTGTAAAACATCCAAAGGATGGGCTTTATTTTTTTTTTCTTTTCCTTTTTACACCTCAGATCCTGATTGTTTAACAAGTAGGTCAGAGCAGGCAGCAGACTGTCCTTTTCCTCAGAAAAACTGACCTACATTTTGTTGACGCCCCCCCCCCAATTTGAAGTAAAAGTCACAAAAATGGACAGGTGGTTTTGTTACCTTTATAAAAAACCTGACAATCTTCGCATGTGCTGGCAGAAGGCAAGTTGAGCCCTTTTCCTCTGCACAAAATACATAACTAGTAACATGCCAGGGTTGCTTTGATAAAGAAAAAAGATAGCCTTTTAAATTTGTTTTCTTTTTTTAAGTACTGAAAGTAGCAGGTTTGCTATTCTCTTAAGAATAATGGTGGGCTCCGTGCTCCATGGCAAGCCACGTGCTAGTACCTGCTGGCTGCCTGGCGCCCGCTGCTGAGGGTTGGTTCAGCCTCTCCACTTCTCTGTACAAGGGTTTTTAACACCACCAGCACACAGACCTGTAGAACAATAAGCAAACCCACAGGGAGACTCTCTTACCTCCTTCACCCTTTCCCCTGCTGCTCCCTGACGCAGGCGGGGGTAACTCAGTGCGCCTGAGTGTCCACAAAGAAATGGAGATGTATTGCAGCTCCTGCTGCTGGCAAAGCAAGCCCGGGATGCCTGCAGGTTCCTGGGGGCAGCAGCGGAGCAGCTCAGGGCTGAGCATGGGTCTGCAGGAGCCCCCTGTGCCCCAAGCTGCCTGGCACTGGCACCAGGGACGGCTCACCACGAGGCAATATGGAGTAAGGAAAGCTTAGAGCAATCATCGGGTCAATATGTTTAGCATTTATGCTACCCCTTGTTATTGCACTTTCTTATTTCAGTGCCTCTGCTGCAGGCCAGATTTTTATTCCTCAACAGCCAGGAGAGCCTCCTTGGTTCCGTGGAGCTGCTTTGCAACTCTGAAGAGCATTTGCATCTGATTTTGCATGAACTTGAGTCTGAGGTGAATCGGGAAGCTTTTATCAAACAGATATGAGACCGACAGGATGAGTGGAGGAGGTGTTAAGAAATAATTTCTCTTCCCCTTATTAGGTGTTCCTAACCCAAAAATCTTTTAGGAATTCAGCTTTTCCTAAACCTCTACAAATTAGAAACAAAATGTTAAGCACAAAGATTAACATATTTGCATTTGTAGATTTGGTGTTTAATAAAGTAAATAATAAAATAAGTAAACAAAGTAAATCACAAAAGGGGCTGACTTCTTGTAAACCTACATGCTCATTTCCCCCTCTGCCACAAAAAATACTCCAACAGTGATTATTATATTTCTGTTACATGTTTCACCCAGAAAGATACCAGATTTCTGCCTCAATAATGTTTATAAGGTATCACCCTTCTGCTCAGTGAAACGCATCGGACTCTGACGTGGAGCACAGCAGCACTAATTGCGCACAGAGAGAGGAGACGATAATTTAACATGGCAGCAACAGCAAATCTTAAGTGAAGAGCAGGCCTAGGTGTGCAAAATGTAATTTTCCAGACGGAAGTATAAGGAGGAAACTTTGGGATTCACCATCTGATTCTGGGTTAGCAAAAAAATCTCTGCTTGTTAAGAGTCAATAAATAGGGTCTCAGTTTTGCATTTCCAGGGAAAGGACGAGAGCAAACCAGCCTCCCAGCACCGTGCTACAACGATGAAGTGGAGTGAGCTGTCTGAGACGCCCTCCAGACCCCAGGCCATCACTTTGTAAGGATAAAAGCAAAGACTGCTCCTGGCTGATCGCATCCCCAGTTTCTTACAGAGCTACACGAACAGCTGCTACCACAGAGACGTGATTGGAAAGCTCAGTTATTTATCACGGTCAGATCTCCGTGCTTTGATATAAGGCAAACCCAAATACCCAAGGAAGATCAATTGCTGATTCATAAATCATCAGTGAATTTTTCCCTATGGAAACAAGGTTTTTCTTGGTGTTTCTTCAAAGGAATAATAGGGCCTACCAATATGCTCAGCCTGAGCAAACTGATAAGATCATAAAGCAGAGCGGTATTGGCTGCAATAACTTCCTATCTGTTATGAAGCTTCCCATGGCTCAAACGGATAATTATCTCCATGTTGTGCTGACAGGTTCCCATCTGTTTAGGGCTGAACATTGCATCTTAAAAAGAAACAGAAAGGAATAGCACCAGTTACACTCTGACAGGTTTGCTCAGCTCTTCAGAAAACCCGAGGAACTTGATTTGAGATGCTAATGAATTCTTAGTAATCCACTTCTTTTTTTTTTTTTTGTGCTGGTATCTATTTCCCTGCAAATCTGGAAGATGGAGGAATGCCGAAGACAGGAATAATATAAGGAATATTTCTAGGGAAGGAGCAGACTGGAAAACACAGAGACCAGATCCTCAGCTAGGATTTGGGAACTGCCAAGGGACTACTCTGACGTGAGGGGGACCCTAAATGTCTGGATATGCAGGGCACAGACCCGTACCACCCGTGTGTCCTCTGTTGTCTCAGTTCTACATCTCCTCCTTCAGCTCTGGACTCAGCCTCAGCACTGCCACGTAACTTCCAAGCAGCCTTGAGGCAGTCCCTCAGCTCCCTGCTCCAGCTTGGAGAGGCGAGGAGAAAATGGCAAGTCCTGGCATTAAATCAGTTTCTGCTCCCCTTCCTCACACACCCCAGACTAAGACACTTAGGATCCAGAGAGGAACAGGGACACTGTGAAGCTCTGTGCGGTAGTGAAGACCCTGACGTGATTTTCTGCAGCCCTGAGTTCAGTAGGATGCCACTTTGTTTTGATGTTGAAGTGAGTACATGGATGACACAGCACCACAGAACTGCAGCAAGGATCAGAGCAGCCAGGCCAGGTATTACTCTTAATCACTTAGTACATGGAATGTATTAAGTAATTACTTTGTAATTTCTTACCCTGTTTGCCTATTTTTTGTTGGATTTTCAATTATCTTTTTTTTTTTTTTTCCTTTTAATTCCTCCAGCTGCACCTCATCCATATTGGTGTGTTCTGCAAGCAAAATAACATGAAAATTGGACTTTGCATTATCAAAATTCTGATCATCTTCCGAGCAGATCAAACAATGCCAGGGGTCTGGGACAGGACTCTGGATGTATACATTCCTGCCCCTCTTAGACCTGTGCCATTCATCAGCCTTTCAGCAGCCCTTAAAAAGAACTGCAAACCAAAGAGGACATGGTGATTTTATCAGGAGAATTCATTAAAAGGGATGATACAAAACAGAGCCTTAATTTGCTCCATGTCCTTGCACAACGCATAGTAGAGCTCGCGCTGGATGAGTCAACAACCCCCCCACTAATTGTACACTTTTTTCATTTCATAACGAGCCTTAAACTGCTCTCCTCGACTATAAATGAAATACTGCATCGAAGCTCCTTAATAACATTTCAGAATTTCACTGAAACCTCACATTTGGCAAATGAGGAAAAATTAGATTTAAACAGAGTAAATACTGATGAAATTTTACTGCCTAAGACTGCATATGAAGTGACTTGAAGCTTGGAAGCGCTTTGTCTTCTGTGGCTTATTATTATTATTATTTCCATTTTGTAATGTTTACAGTGCAGTAGATGCTGTTCTTATTAGTGCTGGTCCTAGTGGTGCATTTTTTCCACTACTCTCTTTTGAGTCCCACCACATTTGGCATTTTCTTTTAAAGCCCCAGCTCAATTCAAGAAACCACCAAAAAATGCCATCTTTCTGTCCATTGCTCAATAGCTTTCTAGTTATTTAGTCAGAATCTAGCCCTTGTGGAAGTAGGGAAAATCGGAAGACATGAAGAAAGTATATTCTAAACTAAAAGGCAAGAAGAACACCTTAAATAAGTAATATATAAAGCCAGTTTTGGGAGGCTGAACATAGTGGCTTGGCATTACTGTAACGCGCTTCCTGCCCTCAGCGTCTAAAATGTAAGAAGGCTCGCTTGAACGGGATGGGGGAAGCGAGACAATCCTTCCCATACTCAAAACCCTGGCACCACTGGGGCTGGACAGGGCCCCAGGGGCCTCCCCTTCCCCACCCTGAAGCACAAAATTCTTCCTCGCTTTTCTGTTAAGGTATCCCTAACTAACCGGTCTTATTTCCTATTTGCACCTAGTTATCCATTTAAATATAGCTGATGATCTTATCACAGGGTTCTGCCATGTTTTTTCTTGAAAATCATGCATGTGTAATGAGTGAAAGCCGTGGTGTTTTAATAGCAGTAAAGATTTAGATCCTGCTACACGAGCATTGCTGCGGAATTTAATGCAGTGCTGGAACACAGCTTCGGAGCATTCACATCTACCTCGTAGCTTCCTATGAGTTTTAGATGCCTGACATGCCTGCGCTCCTCGGAAAATCTCACTAGCAGCTGTCTGCCGTCTAAACCCTACATGTTTGAAAAGCTGACTCCATCGAAGTCCTGCTCTTGTCATTTAAATATGCTGCCACCGTTGCTATCATTGGCAGTAGCAGAGCACTCAAGACACAACCGGTATTTTTACCAGACTTACATAACTCTGCTCACACATACAGCGTAGGCAGGGCAAAGATAAATTGGGTACACAAGACAAGGCCACTCATGCATAGAATAAGCAGTTAGCACCCGAGCAGAACCATTACCATAGTGTATAAAACTCAATTGTACTTTTTTGCTTATTAGCTTTCATCCTGTCATCTCAGAACAGTTTACAAACATTGGCTAGGATTACAGAACCTCAAATAAAAAACACAACCGTGAGTCACTCATCCAATTTGAAACAAACATGAGATAATACTTTTACCACACAACACAATTTAATTGCCAAAGTCGGTGTCACTGTTACTATCATTAATTATGCCAATCATTAAGTAGTCGGACATATTTATGTAGGTTAGATCCACCAGTGCATGTTTAAGACGGGAATCTGGATGTACCCCCAACTAAGAAACCCTTAATTCACTGTCAGGCTCCCTAAAATTATTCCAGGGGAAGCATACTCCATATATGCTCCACTTTCCCCAGGCAAAGGTACTTGGTCACTAGGTACCAGTGTTTCCAGCAAATGAACAAGTAGAAAAACGTGAAAGTCTTTACTCAGGCATCCCTAAAATGCATCTCTCTCTAGGGGAACACAGCAAGGCAAAACAGGAACTCATTCAGGAGGAAGACGAGAATGATACTTTACTATGTGTGACAGTAATGCTGAAGGAGCTCATGGATGCAGAATGCAACCGCTATGGAACCACATTATTTTTGCACACTTGTCTAATTCACCTTTTCAAGGTGAATTTTGGAATTATGGTTACATCACCATGGCATTCCCACTCTCACTGTCATTAATTTAAGCAGCAGTTACCAGAGGATGTTGTATTATTATATTTGGGTTTGACTCTTATTTGGTTTCTATTTCAGTTTTGCTAAGGCAATTTTTTCCTTCAATAAACTTACAGAGGAAAAAAAAAAATCTGTGAAGAAAAGCCTACTGGGGAAAAGTCCTTTAAGGCAGCTGCAGCCCTCTGCTGCCATCGTATGGGAAGTGCCTTAGGAGCAGCAAGAAAACCTCTCCCCAGGGGTTCTGTTACTATCCCCCAAAGAAGTAGTTACTTAGAGCTATTTCAGAAGCAACACTGAAAAGAAATAATAGTTCTAAAATCGGTTTTGTAGTGAATATGAACTGTTCACTGCTTCAAGAGACAATGGTAGCTCGCTGTGTTTTTCCCTGATCATCCAGCACCGAGAACGATGCTGTGCCCTCTCTTACAGTGCAGAGTAACAGCATTCAGTGGCCGCACAGCAATTTGTAACCGCCTGTTGCAGCACAGCTTCCACTAGCAGTGTTTGCAGCTGGTATTATGCCATATTTTTGTTTTATAGCACTACAGCTTTGCTCCAAGACACAAGTTATGGCACTGTGCCTTGGTGCTGTGACATCCCTCCTCTGCAGCATTGTTAGTTTGCATGCAGGCTTCATGTCCTGTGTAAGGACAAGCTTCTCCCACAGCCTGCCTCCTTTGCTTGGGGTCATGTTTTTCCCCAGGAGACAGAGGATGGGGCTCGGTGGGCCTGGCCTCTGGTGGGAACAACTTTGCATGGCATCGGGGCTGTGCGGTAACACAAGTGACGGGAAGCTGGGGGTCAGCATCTTCTCACAGGTAACTAGTGATAGGAGTAGAGAGAATGGCCTCAGGTTGCGGCAGGGGAGGTTCAGGTTGGAAATTAGGAGACATTTATTCTCAGATTGAGTAGTCATGCATTAGGACGGGTTGCCCAGGGAGGTGGTGGAGTCACGGTCCCTGGGGGTGTTCAAGGAAAGGTTGGATGAGGTGCTTGGGGACATGGTTAGTGGTGACATTGGTGGTAGGGGACAGTTGGACCAGATGGTCTAGAAGGCCTTTTCCAACCTTAATGATTCTATGATTCTATGACAGCAACATGCACACAACACCCACAGCCGTGTGGGCGCCCTAACATTCACCACCTGCCCATGCCATGACCACAGGCCTCACACCCCACAACAGTTGGTTATTCATGAGGGGGCGTGGTAATATAACAGTCTCATTGAATATTCAAAAGGGGGTGGGGACAAGTAGGTGGGAAAGGCGAGCCCCGAGCCTGCGGCTTCCTGCTGAAAGGGGCAGCAGGGAAAAAGGCGGGAAAATAATTATCGCAAGCCAATTAGCGCAATAATTTGTGCTAATAATTCCCACACCACACAGACAGGAAGGGAGGAATTATTATTAATACTTTTGAAATACGGCTGAAATGAAGTGACGCAGTAATTTGTTCCCTCCAAAACATCTGTTGCTGCTTTTACTGCAGCAGCCATCGCCCCTGATAATCACCGCCCCATTGATAACCACCGCCCCGAAACTGATCATCTTTGCGCTGGGTTTACAAACAGTTCGGCTCCTGACCAAAACACACAGCCATAGGTGTGCCCCTGTGTGTGTGTGCATCTTGCTGCGTGCATAACCCTGCCCAGTCCCACCTTTGAACTCAAGTAAAGGAGGTGGTGATGTTTGACTGAAATAAAATCAGTTATGTTTTAAATAATAAATAAATAAAAAAAAATAATTTCAGTGTTTCCTTTTCCCTCCAGGACACGCACGGTGTTCATCGCAGGCGGCAGGGCCTGCTCACCCGCCGCTGCCTCCGTTCCTTTGCCCGCTCCCCTCAGGCAGCCTGGCGGCGGCCTAACCCCGGAGTGCGTGTGGGGAAGGCATTTCCGTGAGGTAAAACGGAGCTCATAAAGTCCTGTGGGTAGGTACAGACTGCGTGGCCTTCTCTATTAACTGGACATGGGTGCAGAGGTGCAGGTCCCTGTTTTCAGGCAGCTAACCCGCATTTTGGAGGGCTGCATGTGAGAGCGGATCCAGAGAACAGAGAGGAATGCGGCCTAGCGGGGTGCACGGGGCTTGTCATTTGGCCTAAGGATCCCTCACAGCCCCACTAAATCTGACACAAAAGCACAGGTAAAAGGCCAAATATAAACCGTTCCATCCAGCGCTGCCGCCCGAGCAGCACGTGCAGCCCAGTCTTTGCCAAAAGAATCAGACGTTGGCATTTCCCCTCTGAGGAATTCCCAAAGGGATGAGCCCAAACCAGCAATCCCTCACAACACAGAAATCCCCGTCACCATCAGCAGCAGGATTGGGGTTCCCTGAACTATGCTTTCTCATCACAGTTATACACAGATTTAGATGTTTATGGGTCTGGTTTGAACTACCAACCCAATGTTAGAACCTTCAGCACAAATATAAATACGCTTCCTGTAAATTGTCGGTGTAGGCCATGGGGTAACAAGTATTTACAAATATAAATACGCTTCCTGTAAATTGTTGGTGTAGGCACGGGGTAGCAAGTATTTATGTACTCCGTGGCTGTGCTGGGTGCCCTGAGGTTTGTCATTCCTCACTTGAACTTGTACGTTTTTGTGTGTGTTGACAAGGAAAAAGGGAAAATTCCTGTTAATATTTGAAGAGATTCGTTTATGCAATTTGTGATGAGGAAAGGAAACAGAAATGCTCCAAACCAATCTCCAAAGTAAACAACCTTTTGTAATAAATGTTTGCCAAATGGTAACACATACTCAGAAAAATACTGATCAGGACAAAAGTGCATCAATTAGCAGGAATTTAGCGACTGCTTAAGGATAAGAAACATTGTATAGAAGACTGAAAGTTGATGCTTTCTGGCTTGTAAACAAATCAGTTTATAGCAACAAATAAGATGACCCTTCCTGGCTAGTGTTATGGGTTCAGCTAGTTAAATATTTAACGTTTACCTTTCAATTTCCAGTCTTGATTAAGCAGTTCTCTAAACAAGTGGTGTCCCAGAAGCAGATGGAGGTGCACAGTCCCTTGCACTGTTCTGGCGGAACTCCCTAAGAAATAAAAAACACATTAAGTCAGAGAGGAAGCAAATGGGAGCTTTCAGTAAGGTCTCTAAGCTTTGGCCTATGAAACTTCCTGCTTGTACTCATTTTTATTTACATTAACTTTATCTAGCCCTGCTCTAAGTTACAATAATGGTAGTCAATCCAACTTCAGTCAAGTTGAATAGAAACAGACTGGAATTGGCTGATTACTTCTGAAAACTTCCCTTGTGTTGAAGTATTCCCTCCCCCCCGGCCCTATGCAGACCCAAGGCAAGCTTTTCAGAAAACACTTAAAGATGCCATAAATTATTGAAGTATAGTCCTCTTAAAGACAGTAAGGGAAACAGAGGAAGAAAAGAAAGTAACATAGGATTACAACTTTATTTCTAAAGTAAGAATCAGAAATAGGTAGCAGATTTAGCCTATCTTGAACAAAATTTAGTGGCGCCCTGTTTCTAAACAGGACTGGAGCTACTTTGCATATTTTACACAAGACCTGGAATTTAAGTTGTTTTGAATCCACAGTTGTGTGTATAAAACTTCCACTGATTTTCAGACCATGCTTTCTTTTCTTTTAAAAGATAAACATTTTTTCATATAACTGTGTGTTTATCTATGGGTGATTTCTGGAAAGTTCTTAAAGGATTCTTGACGGTTACATCAATTTTCTGTCTCTTGCTTAAGTAGTGTAAGAGCCAAATGAAACACTCATTCTAGGAGCAGTCACATTTGCTCATGAGCATTGGGAAAGTTTAAAGTATAAGCTTCCTTAGCTAGCTAGAATAATAACATACCTAAACTAAAAATGCTTCCGCCAAAGTACAACTTCCTAACATCTCAATGTAAGGAATGCACTCTAAACAGTGCACAAGCACCAGTCAGCCAAACCAGTTTGTAACACGGGTAAGGAAGTGCCCCATATTCTTCCAGTTGTCGGTATAAACAGTGCTTCCATTGTGGATGTGGCAATTTTGCTCAGTGGCATATTAGAGAGGCCTGGCTTGCGTGCTTTAGCAATAAATATGAAGGATGTTTGGAACTTGTTTTCTGTAATTTTTGTAAATTTTTAATATTTGAAACAATGAGGTCTATTCTCTGAGTGTATTTCCCGCTGATAGTAACAGAGATGTTGCAGTGCAGCTTGGACAGATTCCAGTTGTGTTACTACCAGTGCTGCCAGCTCTTGTAATTATACTGCAGCACTCATTCTCTTTGGCATTTTCCCTGAAGCCTCATCTTCTGGAATCAAAAAATAGTGTGAAAAATCTCAGTTAATTTTTTTTAAGATGTAGTGAGTCTCGTTGTTTGACAACATGAAGTGTACCTACTCTAGAGACTAGAAACCAGAAGGTAAATCATAAAAACATATTTATTGTTCTTTTAAAACTCTTTACTTTTCAGACCTTCATTTTGGGAAAACTTGTGTCACTGAATTTTTTGAGATGGCGACGTTATATCATTTGTATATCACACCCGTAGTTGTTATATGAAATTAAGCCATGCTAGATGCTGTAGGAAGAAGTTTCTCTCCCTGTTTTCTCTCCAGAATGAATTGATGAGACTAACAGAACAATGACATCCACTGCAAGGACCAGCTACACCCTGATTCCTAACCAGAAATACAGACGCAGTAACCGTCACTCCAGACAGCACTGCGAAGTCATGGATACAGATCCCCAATCTCTGTCAACACTTGGATATTTTAAAACATTGCCATTAGAGATATTTCAAATGCTATTGAATTATCTCTCAGGTGAGAATATAATAAGTCCATTAGAAATCTTTCAAATGCTATTGAATTATTTCTCAGGTGAGAATCTAATAAGAAAGGTATTACTTCAAATATCTGAAAATTACCACAAAAGTTTTCCATTTAGAAAAATACATTATTATTTAAAACGTTTTACCTTTTAGATAGTAGTCATTTTATGTGACTTATTCTCTGAATTTTAATGTATGAAGAACCACATGACCAAAAATAATTTATAATTGCAGACTATCTGAAGTTCTTTTTGCCTATTATGTGAAAAGTATTCCTTAGATCTATACATTTATAATAATCACTGTCTGCTGGCAAAGGAGATAAACAGTAATACTTTATTATTGTTATTATTTCTTGACCTATTTTTGAAGTAAGATAAAATTATTGACTACTGATCAGCATTTTTCTTGCAGTAAAAATTTACATGCATACTGAATTTTGCTTTTGCAGTGAAGGATATCAGCATGCTGTGCATGGTGTCAAAAACCATCAGCAACCGCCTTATTACTTACATCTCAACCCCATCAGGAAACCGAAGGCTGTTATTGCAAGACTTTCATAACATTGAGCTACCTGGCAAGAGAGACGGATCCTATATATTAGAGCACTACAGATCTCTAGGTGATCCTTTAATGCAAATGGTAACAATTACAGGAGAACCAAACTTGGTTAAAAGGTTTCTTCTGTTATATGCATTGATTGGTAAAATGCTGAGGGTATGGCCCAAAACATTTGTGCAACTCCCTCTAAGATTAAAGTTCCTCCCCATGTCAAACGGCCTACTCAAATACCATTAAATCGGAGGGGAGTGGTATTGCTTGAAATGATTCCAAAACCATTTAGTTTTGGAGAAAATAATGTATGTTCTGCCTCATCCATGTTTATTTTTTATTTTTTCATAGTAAATGGAAAGCAGGGTTTGAGCAGAGGAACTGGATCAGTTCTCAGTAGTAGGTTTTTCCAAATTTAGTTTATTTGGACACCACAACTGGAAACTGCAGCAGAAACCAAGACTCCCAGGCCCCACACTAGCTAAGGAATTTGGCTGTTCAGACTGCCTTCATGTATCACTCTGGACTAGCTTGCATTCCTCAGTCTGGGAAATGTAGCTGCAGTACTTAAACGCAGTCTAGCTCTAAAATGACCAACAAGCATTTCCATCAGAAAGCCTGATAGCCTACTGGAGATGTATTGCAGATCACATTCCGCTTCTTAGAAAAGAAGCATGCTCATCGTGAAAATGTTATCACAGTTGTCACTGATCAGCATTCCCCTTGGCAGCCGTGTATCAGAGTTCAAAGGCTGAAATGAGCATGAAGAACACATTCTCCTCTCACTTATGTGGAAATGCCTGCACTTTGGCTGTCATGGTATAACTCCTTCTGGATGGAAAGATTCAATTGTTCTCTTTTTCAGACCTCTTTTGGCATAACATAATAGAAACCCAGATCACAATAACATAGGGTTGGTGGTAATGAAGAACGCTGTACATCTTCATATTAGAAACTCTTTGCTTTCTAACTTTTTTTTTTTTACTAATTTTTAAAAGACTGATTCTAACTCATTCAGCCCATCACTCAGAAAAGGAACATTCTTATGCATCTAGAAGGCTGAATTTTTTTTCACCCACCAACAATAAGCATTAATCAATCAGAAACAAATTAAATTAAATCTTAATTTGATCCATATCAATTAACTGTTATCTAGCTGATTAAAAAACGTTGAGTTTATTTGACAGGGAAATAAAATGGTGCCATGGTTAGATGCAGAATTATAGGTAGAGGTATGGTTTGAACTTAAGACATTAAATAAAGGTATACACAAAGTAGAGGAATACTGTTGCAGTCATTTAGACTATAAAGACATCTTATTATAAGCAATCCATGTAGGTTTTGGGGTATCTTAAAATAATTTTAGCGTTTGTTTTGTTTTTAAAATTAAACCTGATACTTTGAAACTGTTTAAAAAAAAATCTAAATTGATTTTGGCATTGTAGTAACCACATATGAAATGACAACTTGTTATTTAAATATAGGTGTGAACCCATCACTGTAGTCTAGGCCTAGTAATAAAAAACATGACATATTTAAAATATATAGATCATTGGCAATATCTATCTCATCAGTGGAAGGCTCAAGAAAATGTTTTTCTTAAGAGATCAGTTACAAAATCAATATTTACTTTACAGCAGGAAAGACTGGACTCAATGGGAAAAATTCATTCCTGTTCAGAGAGCCTGCACAGAGTCTATGTAATACATAAATCTCACTTAAACTTAGAGGAGTCTGGCTGCACTCTAGTGCATGGTAAAATCTTCCATTACTTGTAATGGGGTCAAAATTTCAGTCATTGTTTAAAATGGACTTGAGTTATAACTGATTGTGGCACTGACCTTCAGCACAGAGGGGATTTTGCTGTGCAAAACCAGGGGTAAGTACATTTTGCTCAACCCTTTTAACTCAGCATATTTTTTCCCCAAACTGATGGCTGTATTCCTATTTGCAACTGCATTGTCTTAACAGTTTCAACTGTTCTTCAGGGAGTTCTCTCCAAAGTCTAACCTAGTCAACAGAAAATTGACTTTACTGAGCTTTGGACCATGTCCTAGGCTGATAAATAAATTATGTCTGTCATGGAAGAATGTTAACACACTTCTAAGGAAAGAGTCAATTTAGAACCACGGTAAATGTATAAAGTACTTTTTGACATTGGAGAAGTTATGTATTTCTGGAGAGACTGACAGTTCAGGAAGAAAAGTAGCAGATTTTCTATGGATTTGTTTGATTAATTAACAAGCTCGCTCTATATATTATCCTGGTAGAAGTTTTTGAAGAGCAAGCTGTTAACCCATTTTCATAATAGTTTAGAAAAAAAATGCTTCTTAACAAACAGCTGTTCCACACTATAATGAACTCCAGACTTTGACATCCTAAACACATACCATTTCAGCCCTGTATAGGAAAATAATTTTACCTCTTAGCTATGTTTTACATTAACAGAGTTTAGAATATTTGCTTTTTAGAGCATGTGGTTATCTTGAAAAAATTTTGGAAGCTCAGCTTTCCATGATGTAAAGGAAAAGCGGGGTTCCCTGGGGGACTGTTAAAAAAGGTGCAACAAGCAACGTTTATTTCCAATATTTTTAACAGCTGTAATTCTAAAAGCAATATAGTTATTTTAATAGGGATTAGTTGTGACTAATAGAGACTCTAAGACAACATAACAAACAAGCTATGCTGTAGGAAGCTTACATACTTTCTGACAGCATTCCTTTTGTAAAAGGTACCCCTGCTACAAAGCATACATCTCTTCTACAAAGCACAGCTCACTGTTATGTGCCGCTCTTTTTGCCTTAGCATCTTTTTCTCACTGGTGAGAAATGCATCACATGCACGTGATGTGAATGCTTAAGGTAATTCAGAAGTGCACGTGCCGTGTATGCGTACTCATATTTGTGTGTGTGTTCATTTTGTTCACAGGATTGTTGCTTAAAAGATGCACACTTCTATTACCTACAAAAGATAGGCTAAAGTATATACACAAGATACTCTCAGAAGTAAGTTCACATTCCTTTCACTAGTGCTTTGAACTGTCACATTTCTATAAGGTAATTTTTAGTGAATTGTCTTTTACAATCCCTTTGCTGGAGTTTATTACCACAGTATAATGAATTCATTGATTTGAAATCAGTCTCTTCTTACTACTAATAAAAAAAAGCCTAAACCAGCATATTGAACATGAGGCTGTTCTTCTGGGATTTTTTTCTGAGAAGCAATGCTGATTTAAGCAGTTCTTACATCCCCTTCTGCCACCCCAGAACAGATCTCTCCCTCTTCCCCCTTGTCTCAGTTGAGCTAAACAAGTTATTTGTGGTAACTACATGGTGAGTTACATCAGGGAACTGATGGAGGATGAAAATCTGGAATGGAGAGGAGAGTTGGGGGTGATTTGTTACATCAGTCTTAGCCCCAAACCTGCTTTCCCCAAATGCATCAGCTGGGCTAATAAAATATATCACTTCTCCCCCAAAATATTTTCCGCCTCATATTCCAAGGTCAGATGTTAACTTCTCTTCAGTTTGTGGATAACTAGAAATATTGTGGTGGAAGAGCACAGCTCTACATAGAAATTTAAATCTCCCGCAAATAGCATTGCTCTTCTTAGATACCTTTTGGCCACCCAGTCGACCCTGGTTTTGAAATTAAAGCTAAACTATCACATACGTACTGAACGTGTTGCCTTATACAATAAGAAAAGGGACTCCTTCTGAATGCCCATAATCAGTATTAATGTACACAAGGAGTACTGAGTATCTTCAGTCTCAGGAATTTCCTTATGGGCAGTTACAGTAAGTTACTAATGTTCTGTGCTTATAGGTTTCCTGCTTTAAACTTAATGGCTGTCCAAGTCCTTTGCATTGTTTAGGATTACAGTGCTACGGGGTATTTTTACAGGTATAGTATCTCTCTGGAGAGAAGGCAAGTATCACAAATATAAAAGAAAATTAAAGTAGTTTTATAAATTAATCTGTGGTTTTGCAATATATTCAGAAGTTTAAGACTGTTTTAAGGTTTGGGGAGGGGGGAAGAGGTATTTATTCACTCAGTTCTCTGAATTTCCTTTGTGGTTGTTAAAGTTGCTGATTTGACTCTGGAGAATTCCTTGGTCTGGATTTCACTACCAAGCAGTCTGGATTTTGATTAGTGATTTATTATCTAAGAAGACATTGGAGAAGGGGAGCATTTTGTTACACAGCTTCGAATTCACAAACCAAGAGGAGAGATCACTTAGTTTAGAAGCAAAGGATAAGACAATTACTTGTGCCAGGACATTTGTCTTTGTAGCAAACACTATTGTGTACTTTTCCACATAAGGTTCAAAAAATAAGATCTTGGGCCTGAATGTGGAACACTGTTAGAGGCTTTTGATTCTTAAGTACGTCCTCTGGTACAACGTACAGCATTCCTGTAGCAGATAATGGTTTCCCTACACTCATCGGGGAGATGCTGTGCTGGCAGCCACACTTTAGGTATGCCATCTTCCCTTTCTGTTCTTCTGATAAATTGTAGGACAGATTTAATTTATCTAATATGAAAAATTGCATTGTGATCTAAATCTATGGCTCAATCCATCTATTTCGCCCCCTTTCTTTTGTAATCCTCAGATCCTAACAGCAGGCTGGGATGAACTGGAGTGTCACCGGGTTTTTAACTTCCTCTGTGAACTGAGCAATTTACCCCGTAAAGTACAGACAGTTGTCAGCAGCAAACCAGGTAATCATCAAAGCAGACAAAGGTCCTACAAAATCAAACTGCACTGTCATGGAGAAGGCAGAAAATGGATCTTGATTACTGCAAACAAGATGCATCTAGATTTGAGAACGTTGTAGCTCAGCTGAGCCTTTTGGTACTGCTCCTTTCCTGACTCATACGTATGTTGTTAGCTCCAGTATTATGCAGAAAGTGGCCATTTTAAATACTTTGCTTTCATATAGATAAATACATTTTTTTTCCACCAAAAGCAAAGCTAAGTGCTTTTGTCTTTGACACATATCCTATAGTGAAGAAAGTTTTCTTGAGATCGTGTGTTTTGTTTTAAATGTTATTATTCCATTATCAAACCAGTGCATAAGTTATATATGGAGAGAACAGCAACATGGACTGGAATGTCTCCTACTGCACAACACTGCTAGTGAATCAATGGGAAGGCAAAAAAAATATAAATGCAGTAAAAAGTTAGGTTCAATATTTCTGAAATACAACACTGAAGTGGCACGTGCCTCTCAATAAATTCTTAAGTTAGCTAGCACAGAACCAGGCATTTCTGTGGAACACTTTATACATGGCTGTTCACACACTTCCTCCTATTGCCGCTTACTGATGCCATCAAAGAGAAAAGATCAGAGTAACCGAAAAAACACAGCTGAGAGCCCTTGAATGCATACATGAGATGCTACAGAAAGGTACCAGAGGATGCATTGACAGAATCTATGGCCTGAATTACTGCAATGTATTCAAAAGAGCCAAACTCAGGAAGTAACAGCTGAGAATTTAATGAACCCCTCAGATGTTCCTGGGCAGCCTTAAGAAATCCCTTCTCTCTCTTCCTATAAAATGATTATCTGTATTATGCAAGGCTTAATGGAGCTATATCTACATTCTTTTACCCCAGGAAGTGCCCGGAAGCTGGAGCTGCGGATAAGGTTATTCTGTCGTAGTGTTTTGTTGAACCACTGGATTCATCGAAGTGATTCTGCATTTTGGTTGACTCGTATTTTAAAGCCGTGGCCAATGGTTAATCAAGCTCGCCTGTTGTATATCATCTTTGGGCCAGTGTCCTCCCTTGACGGTGAGTAGTTTCAGGGATTAATTTTCAAAGTTTGTTCCCTGGGAATGAGATTTCCCTGTAGGATACAGCATTTCTGAAAAACGGACTTTATGCAAATAAACTGTAATTGTATTGCCTAGAAAAAAAATCCTCCTGCTTAACCAGACCTGACCAATGTGTGTGTGCATATATATATATATAAAATACATATCCTTTCTGTGTGCACATACATATATATACACTCATATACCAAAAAATAAATAAATAAAGTTACAATTCAAGTGAAGAAATGGCACCGCTCTTCCTCTATTCTCCCGCACTTAGGGTAAAGTTAGCTTGAATGCACCTCAAAGAAGCATCTGCTTCTCTGAAGAAAAGCCCCTTTCTCACTTAACTGTTAAACCAGGGTTCCTTTAAAACACTCTGTGATTCATGCTGCAACTACTACTGTCCCTATTAAATAGCAGATGGAAAAAAATCTCACTGTCACAGAGACTGAGTTATGTTACCTGAATTCCCCTCCCCTGACTCTGCTTTAAGGCCCAGTTTAGCACCTTTCCTTGCTTAAAAATATTACTTTGTCACTTAATAGCAGTTGTGATTAATATTGCTCAGGACATGTGGTTTGGCAGAAAATGATAGAAGGACCAACAGATGAGACCAGTCTGAAAGGTCTAGCAGATGCAATTAAACTGCTGTATGATACGGAAGCTAGAGAATGGACAGCAGACGATGTTATCAGTCTTGTGGATGAGCTGTCAGGTGTGTCTTTGCCTTTATCACTAATCCATAGGATTATATGCTCATGTCCTCCAAATCTGGCAATAATTGTGTTTCAGACACACGGGTGCCTTGGGAAACTGACTGCAATATTCCTTACAGTAGCTGAAGTGTAACTGGAAAAGTCATTACACTTGGAAGTCAGGCAGTAACTGAGGAAGAAAGAAACCCAGCACTGGTTATAAATTCAGGCTTTCCCCATTGTGAAGTATTTTAAGAATCTATGAAGAACCTTAAAATTCAAATCTTGTGTAACCATTATTAAGGAAACATTGCCCAGGCTGGATAAGCCAAACAATATTTGCTCTAACCAAAATTCTACAGAACAATGTTCACGTTTACACTGAAAGTTTGTTTTGGGTGAGATCATATCATAGAAGCTATTGTGAAGGGCTCTAACTGTAGTGCTGGTAAGAATTGCTTGTGTAACTTCATCGCTCTGTATTTCAGAGTGTCTCCTCACAAGTTCTGGTTAGCTACCAAAGCCAACAATTTATAAATTCACGTCTTCCAGAATGGTTTTTAATGGCACTCCTTCCTTTTCAAAAAATAATAATTAAAAAGAAAAAAAATCACTAAAATTGTCTTTATTTTATTGCAAAGTTGTTCCCCGGGAGTGGCTCATGGAGAACAATGCTCGGCTTCTTATTCTGAGTGGGAACAACATCTGCTTCACTTTCATGGCCAGCAAAGCTGTGAATGGAAGAGCTTTTGAGTTAGCCAGACTTGTGGTCTTCCTGGCTTTGGTGAGTTCTACTGAGCGGGGCCTTTTGTCTCTCTACACCCCGATTTGCTTTCTTAGACTTGAAAACTGCGTCCCTATCTGCTCCTACAAACCATGACTAGTCCAACAAGAGTCTTCGTTCTCTTTTGCCCTCTGGGCCCTGTCCAACACATCTCTGCAAGGTAGCAAGCCTACTCCTGAGGAGAAGTACCACTAGCAAAAGGCTGAGAAGTTCCTTTGTTAGCGTGCCAACAATAAAAACAACCTGCATGTCCCCATAACAAGCCTTAATTTTCCAGGGCATGCCTGCAACAAATTCAGTCATTCATTAGAATCAATAGTTAATTCTGAGATTAAATCTTGCCTTTTAAATTGTAATACTCATCACAAAGAGTGTGTTCTAATATTTCCTGTGTACGTCAGGTCTGTGAGAAGGATCTGTACTGCATGGACTGGGCAGTAAAAATGATGCAGAAGGTCTGCAAAGTTTTCAGCACTCCAGGGGAGAGAAACAACTTCCTGCAGAGCGTGGAGAACGCCTTTGCTCATATGATCATGGACATGCTACAGGCAGTACTGTCCGGTAAGCCTGCTGGACTTTGATCAGGAGCTAGCACTGACCAAGACATCAATCAACACAGCTGATGTGGCATAACAGCCTGCCCTCCATCCCTACCTGTCCAGGCAGAAGGATACTGGAGTGCTTGAAGTTTTTGACAACATATAGCAATCGATCAATTACTGTAATCAGGAAAGGTGTTTGTTTTATCTGGGCTTGTCACCTGAAGTACAGTTTGCATCTTTTCAAGGGATGTTAAAAGCATCCCCTGGTGCAGTTTCAGGGCAGGCACTATTTGTAGAAATGAACGTGCAAGCAGCCAGTGTGAACACTCGCCCACAAATGCTAGAACAGGTAGATACACTTGGGGTGGGGATGAGTTGCAGAGACTCGGACTAAGAGACTCCTACGGCCACAGATGGTGAAACCAACAGTCCTTTAAAAATACGTCCCACCAGAGCACTGGGCCTGAGCCCGTTTGGGCTGCTCTAAACACAGGCTTTGAGCAGCTGCCAGCCAGCCTGTTCAACTCAACAAGCTGCAGTTGCTCCCTGTCCACAGCTTGTCAGCCCTGATAAGAACTTGAGACCGATTACGCTGGCAATCTGTACAGCTCAGTTAGGACAGATTTTTGTCTTAATGCACAATTGTTCTTGTCCATCTTTGGACAAACTGATGAAGGAATTTTGGAGAGAGTCTCCTGTGTTATTCCACAGCTGGCCTACCATCAGGTGCAGTAGCTGATGCCTCGTAAATCTAAGCAGAAGTTGCTGATTCAGCCTCTGTTGAAAACACTGAATAAGATTTAGCTTCAAAGAAGCCATTTAGTTTCACTGACCATTCTTAACTGTTTTTTTCTGTGCTTGTAGGGGATCGTGATGAAGAGGACATCAGCTTTTTGAATTTGTTTCACCTTGTAAATGCACAAGCTAACTTCCATAAGGAAATCCTGTACCTGACCATGAGAAGCAACAGCAACACTATTTGATGCTCTGAATTGTACAGACTCTTGCTCTACTCCCGCTGGATGTCTTTTCCCTTTATTTATTTTTATTTTATTTTTTTACATTTGCATAGTGGTGCCTGGTTATTTCTCTAATTTCTACCCCAGTAAGAGCTGGAGTGACGGCAGGAGAAGCTAGTGGCATACATGTCATAACAGCTGAATGAGCTCATGGAACGTACTGGGGGACCTCTATGTGTTCAAAGCAGAGTTTTGCACGTCAGGCTCCTCTGAGGCTGTGTTCAGACGCGCTGAGGAAGCGGGCTGGGGGCCTTCGGTTTGGGAACATAAACTGCATTCTTTTCCCACTGTGTATGTTTGCATATGCAATAAAAGTAACATGGTTTTCATATTTGATGCACATACACATAATAAAGAATGTTATCTTAGGTCAGAACCAAAAACATTTTGATCTTTTAATTTTGTTTTCTCTTGGGAATCCAAGGAGAAAAAAAAAAGACAGCCGTAATTAGAGAAGCACAGCTACATTTTTTCCAGTTTGCCTGGGTCTCTCTCTCACTAACTTTTACAGTCTGTGACAGAAGTGCTCTATAGATTGTATGTTCAATTTTGGCAGAAAGAGTTGATTCGTGAAAGCAATTTAACTGTTTTGATTAAGTAGTTTGATTTTTCTTTTCCTTCAAACTCCAGGTGCCTTTTAACCAATAAAGCAGAAGAAACTTCAAATCCCTCTCCCCACCTGCTGTAGTAACTGAACTGTTGAAGTGTATTTGCCTTTCATAGGACTTTGCTAAGTTGAAGACAAGTTAAATAAATACACATAGGCTAAGGTCACCATTTCAGTAACGTATATAAATGTTTGCTACTTACAAAAACCTTTGATTTTCTGCTACATTGCCTTCAAAACAAAAATACGTAATACGTAATAAAAGCCACTTACTTTACTGTGCATTGTTTGCAATATGGCTATTTTCTTCATATTATCAAATACTCTTCTTCTCCACCTGAATGACTTTCCAGATGTTTTAGCGTTCCTTTAGGACTAAACTCTAGCTGTGGATACCTATGTTGAGCTTTTGAAAGCCAGTCTTCAACTGCTGGAAGCAGCTGAAGTGATACCAATTTATCTCAGCTGCCCTCACTTGATTTCATCAGTAATGAGCTGACAACAACCCTGTGATGATTTGCTGGGAAGTTTGCATGTTAAAAATTCCTGCGACATTTTTTGAATATACAATTACAGACAGGATTTGTCTACATTCAGGACTGGATACGGGAAGTAAATCTGCTGAGGATCTTTGTGGTGTGCCGGTAGATGGCAGAGGTGAAACCTTTCCCTGGGAGCAGGCGTGCCTGCTAGCAGTTGCTCCTAACATCCCTTTTTTCTAGCTGTTGGAAGGATATATGGGCGAGCATGCTGCAGTACCACAATTGTGCTGTAGCTACTTACAATTAGTGAAGTGAGCAAAATGCAAGATTCTTTCTCTGAAACCCTCTCAGTGAACTGAATGCCCCCAAACCGATCACTAATGATCTCAAAATACGAGGGAAAACAGACTTGCGGTGCACAGAGCGGCAGGGAAACGTAGCCAAGAAGCAGCTGAGGCGGAATGCTCCAGCCCAGCTCGTTACCATCCCTCCCCTTGCAAGCAGCACTCGCTACCAATAAATAACCTCAGCAGATGAAATTCAAAATAATGGAGCAGAGCCTTCATCCACCACATCTCCTCGGCCCATTGTGTTTCTCGCGTGTGATGCTGCTCTGCCGTGCAGTGACACAAAGAGCCACAGGACGGGTGGAGGTTCCCTGCCAGCGTGTGTCTCTGCTCCCAGGACCGAGTACAGCGGTGATAAATTTCAGCCCATCACAAGGAGTGCCATTATGCGAGCACAGCGATATGGGAAAAGTAAGTTCTTTGATTCACTGGCAGCAGTAGACAAAGATGAAATGTCAGCTCTGCCAGCACTAGCTCGCTCTTGCAGCAGATCCTTCAGGAATGTGAGTTTTATGTAGCTGCCAGATGTGAATTATTGATGGCTTTATTAGTTATTATTAGTCACTGCTCTTTTTCTTACATACACAATAGCTCAGCAAGTGTTTGGCGTTAGTATCGGATTTCTGTAGTGTTCATACAAGCGCCAACACTTCCACCAGACAAGGACTTTCCTTCCCGAAGGATCAAAGCTCGGACCCACCGGAACGGTACTTCCCGAACCAGATTTGTCTGAACTGGAAGACAACACCTGCAGCCATCCCCGCAGCCACGCTTTGCAGTATCACCACCTGGTCACCTCCCGCAATTAAACACCGCTGGGCTAACGGCATCCAGGTGGGGAGCCCCAGGCCACACAGCTGGAGTGGTGACAGTGACACTGGAGAACCTGGTGCTTCTTCCTCCGCCACTGATTTTTAACTGCGGTCATGGGGAGCCAACAACACCCTGCTGGGATGAGAAGCAAAATTCCCCCTGTGCCGGTACTGCCCTGGTCAGACCAGGACCGATCCCGACCGCAGCTGGAGCTGCGGAGGACTGGAGGACTGTACCCGCACTTCTCCGGCTGTCCTGTGTCTGCCATGGCCGTCCGTCTGTCCGCAGGCACCTCTCCAGCCCTGCTCAGCCCTCACACCTTGCAGAGCAGCTGCTGGTCCCAGCACCGAGCTGGTTGATGTGGGGCGATTGTTATGCATAGCTGGCTGGTTCGTAAGGCCCTCCGAGGCGAGCGGAGCGCTCAGAGGAAGAGAAAATTATTGTTCCTGGTTTCACACTCAGCTGAGTTTCCATTCCACGCATTCCTCCTTACTCACTCCTCTCTTAATCACTGCAGATGTTGACATCAGATACCAACTCACGAAGCGGAGCTTATCGAGAACATGACTTATGTTTGAAGAAATTCCTCCCAGAATATTTCAGGCTTCTGGTTTTCGACTATATTTGGTGTGGAGCGAGGAGAAGCTGCTCTAGCATTGCAGGGTGGCTGGGGCTGAGGCCGCGGCGCTGAGACCGCCCTGGGAGCCACAGGCAAAGTCACCAACCTCGCGTTTCTCTGGGAGTTTTTCTAACAGGAAACCAGCCGCGTATGCAGCTGGCAGCACTGACCGCATCCAGCATTCCCGACTCCACAACCCCTCTCCTTTCTTTAGCTCATTCACCCAAAAGTCTCACCTACCAGCTCCAGCGCGCCCGTGGGTGCCTGCGCTGCCCCTGCACCCGCACTGGGCCCTGTCCTCTCCCACCCACCCGTGCTGGTGCCGTGGGTGAGGGGTGAGGCACGAGCAGCTTTCCCCATTGGAGGTGTTTCAGGTGTTTATTGCTTACAAGGAAAAGGTGTTCTGGGAGAGGCCAGGTGTGTGAAAACCTTGTCTTCTAGGAGGCTGACACACGCAGCGGGGCTCGGTGCGGGGCTTCATAAAAGGACAGGAAAAAATCCTGTGGGTGCCCCAATACCTTCCCAGACCTCTCAAAGCTGGGGAAAATGAAGCTCTGAAACGGTCTTTCCATCCCACAGAAATTTCCATCGGATTAAAAACGTTCCTTTTGTGCGTTGAGATGAACGGAGACCTTGGGGGGATGAGGGGCACCCGAGGGAGGCTGAGCCCCGGCGCGGCCGCTTGGGCACCCTCTGGGCTGGGTCAGGGACCCTGACACCTCTGCTGTGGCTGCCCTCGTGCCGGGGCATGCAGAGATCTCGGTGTGGTTTTGCCACCTCCATGTCCTTCCCACGGCCTGCAGGACGCCCGGCACCTCCCCGAGGAACAGGGTTTGCCCTCGGGGGCAGCGGGAGGTGCATTTCAGTATGGCCAACACCACAGGCGCACTAATCTCCTCCTGCATCATTCCTCCTTTTTATTTCATCTCCTTGATCGTTTTCCACAAAAAAAAACCCAAGTGCTTTCCAAAACAGAACCCAGATCCTGGACCTTGGAAGCACTCATCCCAAGGGGCCAACCCACGTTGGGGGGGGTCAGGACCCTTCGCCTCCCTCCCAGGAGCATCCCTCGGTGGGGCAGTGGATGTGCGGCGTCCCCCCGCCACCCCATCTCCCCTCCTTCACCCCCTCAGCCCCCCCAGCAGTGCCGACCCCGTGCTGCTCCCTCCTCCAGCGTGGGAAGCCGCTCGCTTGCGAGGGCTGACACTTTTCCAGAAGGATCCGAGCGAGCGGGGCCGGGTGGCGGCTGTGGGAGAGAAAGGAGATGCTTGTGTGAGCTGCGCCCTGGGATGGGGGGGCAGGCATGGGGATGGGGGGGGGGGGGGGCGACAGCACGAGCACGCACAGGGAGCAGCAGCCTCCCCCCCCCCCCCCCAAAAAACCCACGAGCACAGGGAGCCCCCGCCAGCTGCTTATGGGGGGCACCAAGACCCCCCCCCAGCTCCTCTACAATGATGCAACCCAGATCGCTCCTTGCATCTCCCCAGCTCTGTTCTGTTTCTCCCCCTCGTGGGGACAAAAGCCGCAGGCCCACGTTGCAGGAGGGGAAGGAGCGCGGCGTTTCCGCGCGGGAAGGGGCCGAGGAGCCCCCGCAGGGAGCAAGCAGCGGCCGCGCAATGGCCGGCGCGTTGTGGCCTGCCTCGAAACCCAACGCCGGTGCCCTCCTGCCGGCACCCAGCAGGAAAAGGCTGCACTGGGGCCGTCAGCCCGGCTGCTGCAGCCAGGCAGGGGGAGCAGGAGCCAACGGCAATAATAAACAAATTACAACCCTCCTCCCCTCTCCCCCCAGCCACGTCCCTCCCCAGGAATCAAAGCCTGGCCGGACGAGTCGCAGACGTCTCACCTGCGCCGCGTGCTGCTCGCCAGGCTGATGCTGAGCTGCCTCTCCCCCAGCATCGCTCTAGAGCATGTAAATGATGTAGGAGAGGATCACCAGGCCGACGATGGCAAAGAACATCAGGATGAAAATATCCAGCATGGTGAGCGAGCAGCTGGCGGGGCGGGGGCTGCCGGGGCTTCCTGCTGGGCGCAGCAGCACGGGGATGCTCGGCACAGCCGCGGCTGTTGCTCGCCGTCCCCGGCCCCGCTCGGGATGGAGATGACGCCGAGCTGACTGAGCCGCTCGCCAGAAGCCAGGCGGATGATAAAGGGATGAACGCGCGCGGTCAGATGGGGCTTCAGCCTTGTACGGGTGGAGGAGCGCTCACGCAGCGCGCATCGGGTTCCCTGGAGGCACCAGCTGCCTGCAGCGGGATTGTTTTGCCCCTGCTTGTTTCTGCCCAAACTGCTGCTTCATTTCTGGGGGTGCCAATGGGAATGTGTCCGAAAGGGCCCAGACTTCGGGGGACAGAGCAACAATGAGCCTCCTTCTCCCAAAGCTGATGTCGATCGCCTGGGACCGCTCTGAGTGCTCACCTTTTGGAGCCCAGCTCCCCCGGGCCAGGAGGCTGTAGCATCCTTGTAGCATCCTTTGCTCTGTGTCTGAACACCTGCGTCGGTGCTGTTTTAAGCGATGTGGCTGCCAGTGAGCAGCAACAGCCATGGAGCCTTATTTTTATTTTTTCATCTCGTGCTGTGGATGCGAATAGCAGCCTTCACTCACCTTCAAGGTTTTTTTTCCTCCCATGACTAAACACTGGGGCTGTTGAAAACCCCACCTTGGGAGGCTGCAGCAGCCGAGCTGAGCCATCACCAGCTGCTCCTGTGTATGGAGCCTGGCGGAGCCGGGGGGGACCCAGCACCACGTCCCCAGCCAGGCTCAGCCCTTCCACTCCAGCGGGGGCTTTCCCCTCCGTGGGGAAGGGGCTGGGGACGGCCTGCAGACCGCGTCCTGCAGCTTCCCCAGGAGGGCAGGAGAAGCCGGGACGCGGTGCCAGCACCGTGCTGCCCACAGGGGAGCCGTGTGCCCCCAGGTTGGGTCTCTGGGCTGAACCCAAGGAGATCCTAAACCCACGTTGTAATGGGGCACTTGGCCTCTGATGGCAAGACCCCAAAATGGGCTGGCCAGTGGGGAGGCATTGCTGTACCTCTGCCCCCTGAGGGTTTCTCCACACTCCCCTGACAGCAATAGCAAGGGAATGTTGCCTTTGTGGGTCCCCGTTGTGGCCCTGGGTGCTCTCCGGGTGGCATCTGACTGTCCCTATGCTCAGGGAGCCCCCCCCAAACATCAAGCACACGCCTGGCCTCAAGAAGCTGCGCCCAGTGACAGCGGCGTTCCCACCCCAGCCAGGCAGAGACAAGGACCCCGGCACCCACAGCCTTCCCCTGCCCCAAGGCCCCCCCGTGTCCCAGGGGAGCAAGAGAACGGATGGAAAACGGACAGAAAAGCAACCACAATTAAACTCCAGCACAATCGGCAGGTAAAAATTATACTTTTATTTTTGAGTAAACCAGGAAGGAGAATCAATTGGTATGTTTCATTTGACAGTTTGGTTAAAAAGGCCAAATAATGTTTTATTCATGGATGCTCAACCCGAGGGGAAGGAGTACACAAGGACAAACCCCAATCAAGCAACGGATCTGGAAGAAAACACGTTCTAAGCTCAGCACCGAGATGCAACCGGGGAAGCAAAGATGGATGAGGTCTATTTTACACATGATGAGAAGCAATTTAGCTTTTAATTTTTTTTAATCATTTTATTTATTTATTTATTTTAAATACAGGTTTAGGTGCTTTTCAGCTATGAAAAAGGCAAAAAAGTGCATAAGTTGAGAGAAAAGGCAGAAATCAAGCAGTAAGAGGTTTGTTTCCCATGGCTGGGGAGAAGGGGCAGGGCAGGGGCAGGGAGACTTAGGACAATGGTTTCCAGGTAGCATTAAAAAAAGGTCTGTATACCAAAACGTAATCACCTGTGTTATTTGGTCCATTAAAAAACGGTTTATTCACATTGACACATCCCCCCATTCCCAGACAAGAACGTGATTAAGAACAGGGTGAGCAGGGAGAGACGCGGGCTCCTCCGCCCCCGCCATCCCCTCTCCCCTACCCTCGGGCTCGCTCGTTTTAGCACCGACCGGGATTCCCATCCCGTGAAGCCCACCCCGGCTGCCTCTGGGGTCCCCAAAGGGATGGATGGCAGTGCCAGGAACCCCGGCCACGCTTCTCCTCCCGTTGCAGCCAGCTGGGAAACGAGCCAGGAGCAAGACGTTCGCCTCTCCCCGCTCACACCCTGCTGTGGGTCTCTGGCCCCGCTGTGCCCCAAACCCCGTCTCCGGTCACCCCAACCCTGCAACCCTGTGTGCTTTGAGAAAGGGGACTGCAAGCAGGAGGCACGGGGTCCTCTCCCACTCCGTGAGGCCATCCCCAGGGACGTGGCCCCAGATGGAGCCAAGGAATGTCTGAACTCAGCCATTTTGGTCCCTCGAGTCCCTCGGGGCAGGAGCTCCTCGCTCCTCCCTCCCTGCGCACAGGCTTCCAGTTATACCCGTCCCTGCTCAGCCCCAGGACCTCCGCAGCCCAAAGGAGAAGGGGACAAGGATGTGCTTTGAAATTTTGGTCCGTGATGCGATCCCAAGTCAGTGGTGGCCCCAAAAGCCACCACCGCTGGGGACCAGTGAGAGGTGGGGACGGCGTGGGGGTCTGGGGTGCCAAACCCATCTCTGCCTCTGCCACTCAGGGCTGGGCCGCCGGGGGGGACAGTCCCCAGGATGCTCCCCAGCACGGTGGCAGAGGGGGAAAATCTTTCACGCTCGGCCCAGAAGAGGCACAGGGGATGGGGGCTGATCCTGCTGCCTCCCCAGACCATCTGCCCAGCGTGTGGAGGGCTCAGGAGGGTCCCAAAAGCTCCGCAGCAGCAAAAGAAAAGCAGGAAGGGTCCGGGTGGATCTGCTGACAGAGGAAGAGGCTGCCCCCGGCACGCAGGACCACATAGGGAGCCACAGGGGGGACACGAGGCCCAGGTGGCGCGGTGCTGCCAGCACGGCCCAGCCCCGTGCCAGCCCCCGGAGCCCTGCGGTTCCCCGGCCCCTGCAGCAGCTTGGCCCCTGCTCGGCCCCGTGGGGCCCGGAGGAAGGGGGGAGCTGGGACAAGGCAGCCAGGCCCCGAGGCAGGAGCAGCGCCCAGGGCTGGCCAGAGCAGCCGCTCTGAATCCCAAGAAAGACAGAGCTCATTTACGACTTTAACCACAAACGTTCTTCTGGTTTGCAACGTTGTGAGGACTGAAGAGAGAGAAGGCTGGATGGAAACACCAAACCGGAGCTGGGAGAAGCAACGGGGTGAGCCAGAGCAAGAGCAGCACAGGGTGGAGGCTGCCAGCTCATCCCCCCCCCCCCGTCAGCCCTCAGAACGAGCATCCCTCCCTGCCCTTCTCCCTGCCTGGCCCGTCCTGGTGCAAGGTGGGGGGATTTGGTCCCAGCAGAGGGTCTGCTCCTCCCTCTGCACCAGCTCCCAGCGACTTGGCTGCTTCCCCCAGCCAGTAACTGCCCGAGCACCTGGGAGGGGGGCCCCGGCTGGCATGGGTGCCCCAGCCCCTCCGGAAGGCTAGAGAGGGGGGAGACTGAGGGAGAAGGAAAGCGATGGCCGTTTGGTCTCCTGAGCCCCCAACATCCCTTGCAGACAGTCCCTCAGTCCCGACAGAGCGAGAACAAAGCTAAATTGGCAAGAGAAACCAGAGGCGGCTGCAGAAACACAAAGAAACCGAGATGTCAGCCCGCGGCTCCGGCAGGCAGCGGCAGAGCACGCTGGAGAAGGGGTGCTGGGTGGGAGGGAGGGAGACGCACACACACACACTGGGGCTGGCGCGGGCCGGGGGCTCGGCGGGGGGGCCGCGTGCCCCGTCCCCTCCCGCGGCTCAGATGGCCTCCACGTAGTTGGCGGGGAGCATGCCCGTGTCGCCCGTGCGCTCCACCGTGCCGTACATCCACCCGTCATCGATCTGCTGCACGTTGATGATGGTGTCGCCGTCCTGGAAGGAGACCTCGTCTTCGTCGGCTGCGTTGTAGTCGTAGACAGCGCGGAAACGCTTCTGTGGGAGAGAGAGGTCAGTGGGCACGGGGCTGGCTCCTGGAGGGTCCCAGGGCACGGAGTCCCACCGAGCCCCCGCGGGAGCTATGCCGGACCCAGGAGGTCCTCACTGGGCACCACCAAAGGATGCTGGTGCCAGGAAGAGCCACGGCAAGCAGGAGCCCGGCACCCAGCACGGCACCTACGGGCACCTTCCAAACTGCTCCTCCCCAGCACAGCCTGCGGGCACAGGGAGCAGCTTCCCAGCAGCAAGCCCTGACCCTCAGGGGATGGAAGGCGGTGGCGGGGTGGGCGCTGTGGAGCCTGGGCTGTACTCACCCCGCCTCCAGAAGGAGCGTTGCGCTGTGTAGAGGCTGGTGCCGCGGGCTCCTTGTAGCCGTAGGACTGAGACGACATCTGCTGCTGCTGCTGGTAGACTGGGAAGGAAGGACTGGGGCTGTCAGCCAGAGCTGCGGCTGGGCGCTGGGGTTCAGGGGGCACACAAAGCCCCCTGCAAGGGAGTACAAGGCTCTAGCAGCCGACAGGGCTGGAGCAGAGCAGAGCTGCCAGCCTTTCCTGGAGCCCTGCGCCCTACCTGGGTTGCTGGGCTGGACGTGATGAGACGGCTGCTGCTGCTGCTCTGCGGGTCTCCGGTAATTGGTGCTTTCCTGGGAGTTCCTGCGCTCCATCTCGGCACCCTCGCTGGGGCTGGGGCCCATCCTGCTCCTCTCAAACTCTTCATGGTACTTTATCTGCAGGGGCAGAAGAGAAAGAAGAGGTCAGAGCGCAGCCTGGGCAGCTCTGCAGTGCTGCCCCTGTGCTGGCCTCGGTCCCCCAGGGACGGCAGCAGTTCCTGCAGCCCTTTGGTGCCAGGAGTGTCCTTCAGCTGCTCCCAGCTCACTGCTGTTTGCCTCTGAGGGCAGCATGGCTGCACGAGCACCATGACTGGGTCAGCCTGAGCGCAGCGCTCCTCCTCGCCCCGACCGCAGCAGCAGGCAGAGAATCGCCCAGAGGGGGACGTGCACCAAGGTCTGCGGGGAGGAGCAGGCGGTCTGAGACACCAGGAGAGTCCTCCTCTCTGCCCAGAGAAAGGAGGTTTCAGGATCCCATGGGTGGGATACATCGAGTTTTCAGGCGTGGGTGAGATTCAGGACCAGGCTCCCAAGCCCCCACACCGCAGGAGCGTGGAGCTTTAGGAATTCCGCTCTGCACGCACCGAGTCAGTTGTGCAAATCCGCAACCCACAGCCAGGTGCAGCCTGTGGCGTGGAGGTACCACTCCTAATACCTGCTCCCAGATGTCTCTACCTGAAATACCCCAGGCTTTCCCACTGCAGGCTTTCCCACACCTTTGGGACAGCACCTTCCAGCATCAGAGGCACGGGCTCAGCCTTTGCACAGCCCCATTTCCAGGAGGGTTTCCTGATGTGCAGAGGGTGGTGGGGGGCACCTTGCTGCAGAGACGTTCACGCCGCTGCTGCCCCGCCGCGCAGCCCCTCCGCTGCCCGTGTGAGCCCAGCTGCTCGCTCACCCTTCGGATTAAAACCCTGCCCGCGGAGCCAGGCTTTGTGCAGGGAGTGGGGCTGTTCCCACGCCTGCGCTAAGTGGGTCACTGCCACCCCAGGCTGGCAGCCAGCGGCCCCTGGGGAAGCAGCTCAGAACCGCTCCATGGCCGGGAGGGGGAGAATGGGGCTGAGCAGCCCCTCGGGGTTGCCCGCAGCAGCCGTAACCCCTCGTCCTGCTGGTATTGAACACCCCAAACCCTCCCCAGCGTCCCTCGGAAAGGAGAACACCACAGCCCCACTCCACAGAGGGTGGAAGGGCTGCACGGCCCTGGCTCAGAGCCCACCGAGAAGCGGCCCCCAGGGGAAATCTGCCGGCCAGGTCCTTTTCCCCAGGGGACCCTTCCCAGGCCTGCGCTGTTGTGGGGTTCGAGCGCAGATTACACCCTGCAGCTCCCCAGGGAGCGAGCAGCGCTTGCCAGAGAACTGCACAATGAGATCAAAAGGCGAGGGAATAAACAACCCCCTCCCGGCCCGCCGGGCATTTCTGTGTTTGTGCACGCGTGGAGCTCCTTCGAGCAGCGCTCCCTCGTGGGGCGCAGGCACAAAACCTTCCCCCTGCACACTGCTGCAAGCCCAGACCCTGCTCCCCTGGGGGCAGCCAGCAGCTCCCACCACGGCCTTGTCCCCGAGACAGAGACACTTGGTAAGGATGGAGGAGCTCCCGAGGCTGCACCCCAGAGCCGAGGCACATTGTGTCCGGGGGGCTGCGAGGAAGGAGGAGGTGGGCTGGGTGTCGGGACAGGAGGGGCTGGGGGGAGCTCGGTGCCTGCCCCACTCCCAGGCTCTGTCCCACAGGGTCCTGCTCTGGGCACCGCAGACCCCAAAGGGGGCAGGGAGCTCCCAGCAGCCGTCCGAGGGGAAACCCAAACCCGAGAGTTTTCTCATGCTCAGCTGCATCTCTGGGGGCAGGCTTCACGGTGAGCGAGGAACCAGCCCCCAGCCCTGCCGGCTGCTAGGCCGGGTTTTGCAACAGCTCCCGGCCGTATGATAAGGAACAAACACGACTTTCACTGTCAGCGAAAGGTGAATTAACCCTCTGCATGCTGCTGAAGGCATGTTATCGAGCTCCCGTGCCACAATGCCCGCAGTACAGGGCTGAGCTTGGGAAGGGGAGAAGCTCCCAGCCTGACGCAGCGGCTACGCGAGCGCATCCTCCTCTCCCCATGGCAGCATCCACCCATCCACGCACATCTTATCACCTGCCACGGAACCAGCACCTGGACGTGGATGGAGGGTGCGGGATGCAGCACAACCTGCCACCCACCTCGGACACAGGTCTCCTCCTTTTGGAAGGGAGCCGGCTTCCTCGCAGGCCCAGGAGGAAGGGCACAGCGATACCGGGCACGGAGATCAGAGGCTACTCACGTTGCTGATCTGATCCTGAGTCTTTTTGATTCTCTGCAGCTCCGGGGTGTCAGCCACCACGCTGAAGCCTTTTCCCTTGTTCTTCTCAAACTCCTCCTTGTAGCGAATCTGGGTGGAATTGAGAAAAAAAACAGATTTAGCCATGGGGGAAACCCAGCGCGCACAGCAGCTGTGTTCGACAAGACAAGACCTCACCGTGACCCACGCTCTTCGTGACAAGCAGCAGCTTTCAAACTGGGCCTCTGGCTTGCTCTGGAGACCCCCTCACGTATCCAGTAATAGCAAAATGGGGCATTGCCAAGAGCTGATACACACAAACAGCTTCCTATGCATCTACTGCTCTGGTTTCTCTTTCAGCAGGGGCTGGAGTAACTTGGATTTACACTGAATTTCCCGTGGCCTAGCAGAGCACAAGTCACACAGCACAGATCACCTCATCCATGGCAATCCGCCTGCTTGAGAGTCCCAAGGATTTTGTGAGCTACGCCCATACGAGAGCAGCTCTGTGTCGGGGATGTTTAGCGTCCTCTGGAAAGGAATACACCCAGCAAGGCTAAAACCAAGGCAGGGTGTGGGGACAGAGGCCAGCAGAACACAAGCATCCTCGTTTCTGTCTGCCAGACATTGACGTCAGCATCTCTCCCATCACACCCAGGAGCCGAAAAGTCCCGTTTTTACTTGCTCCCACCCCCACTTTTTTTTTTTTTTCTTTAATTTAAATAGTTCTACACAGCTTTAAGACCCAGGCTTCCAGCTGTCCTGCGGGAGGGAGCCAACACAGCGCCCAGCCCAGACCCGCAGCCTCGGCCCCGGGTGTTGCTGCGCCCTCGCCCCCCTGCTCCGGAAGCAGAAGCACCTTCTGCGGATGCCAAAACCCAACCGCTGACTCGATTGCTCTGAAAGGGAAGGAAACGCCGAGCAGCTGCTTGGCCCGCTCCAACGAGCAGCTTTGCTGACTTTCACCCCCTTAGCAGCCGGGGTTCAGCTCGCCCTGCGCACTGCAGGCAGCCGCGGATTGTCACTAAAACAGAAAGGTCACCTCCGCCTCTGGGGCAGGAGGAATGAACCTCTCGCCACCCATACAACGGGGGCAGAGCAGCCTGGCTGTGTGGGTGCAATGCGGGGCTGTGGTGGGGGAGCAGAGCGGTCGCCTCCCCGATGGAGAGGGCTGCGAGGGACCAGACCCGCTGCTCCCCAGGCAAGAGCCGGGAGGTGCTCGTCCCAGTAGGGCCAGACACCGGCGCGTGTGGCCGGCTTCCTGCAAGCCTTCCCGTCCCGCAGCGGGATGGCCGCCCGCCAGACAGACGGACGGACAGACAGACGGGAAGCCAGGCTGGCCCCATGAAGGAGTGTGTAGGAGCAGAGCTGCGCCTGCAGATCGGCCCCACGGACATGAGATAAGGCTGGGAGGCAGCGCACGGGCAGTGCTGTGGGGGAGGCAGGATAACGCTGATTTCTCCCCAAAACGCTGCCATGGAGGCGCGGCTCCAAGCCTCGCTGGGTCACGTCCCACCGGGCCTGGGAGCACCTTGGAGGAGAAGCTGCCAAGCGTTTTGTCACCGTCTGCAGAAGCCAAGGCACCACAAGGCACCTCTGCTGCCCTCCGGGCTGTCCCGGGGCCCCGGCCGGCTCCAGAGGGGACGTGCAGGGGTCAGACCCCACAGCTTCCACCCCCGTGGGGGGCACGGAGCGGGCCCGCACCCGGGGAGGGTGCAGAACCAGGCAGGAGGCGAGGGGTTGCTGAGGGAAGACGAGACGTCGCTGTCTGCGTTTGGCAGAAGGGCTGGCACAGGGGAGCGGAGAGCTGCGTCCTTCCCACACCCGCTGGCGCTGGAAGGAGGCAGAGGTGGCTCAGGGGCCACGCGGAGGCACAGCAACAGCTTTGTCCTGACTTCAGTGTTTTAACAAGCCTGGCGTAGATAAGGCTTGGTACAGTCCCCTTGGCCAGCACGCGTTGCTGTACGCTTGCTTGCACCCAGGGCTAGCAAACACCTCGCAAGAGGCAGCCCTGGGACACGCGGCTCTCCCTCGTCCTGCCCCAGCCCCTGCTCCGCAGACGGCAGCACCCGATGGCCTCATGCAGGGGGATCGCAGCCCAGGAAGGTGGCTGCAGCTCCGTGCCGGAGCGGTGCCGAGATCCCAGCTGTGCCTGGAGGCGGGTGGGAAGCAGAGGCTCACCACAGCCCCGCAGCTCCGAGGGCTTTCCTGCGGCACGAGGGGAGATCAGGCACCGGCTCTGCAACGGGCAGGAGGAACAGGGGAGAGCTCGCTGCTGGCTGCATGTGTTACCGTGCTGCAAAGACCAGAGGGTGTGAGCAGAGCACCAAACACGTCCTTATCCCACAAGCCAGGAGAAATCAAAGCTTTGGAAGCTCGTCAGAGCCTCTACCCACGCTTCAGAGCCATGGCACGGATGGTATGATCCACGAGTCAGGTTAGATTTCCAGCTCTGAAGTGACATTAGAAGGCAAAGGTTTAATGAACCAGGCTGCAGTGTCTACCCGGGGAGGATATTAATGAAACCAAGATGCCAAAGCACATCAGAGAGGAACACAAGAGACTGATTTCAAGGCAGAAGCCTCTGCTGGCTTGAAGCAGTAAGAAACACAGAAAAACTTTACTGGCTGGGGTGAGGAACCCATCTCGAACATGATGAGGTGGGAAGAAGCAGCCTCACGGCGTTGAGCACCAGGCACAGGGAACCAGAAGTTAATGGAGCTGCTACCAAGCCCACGGGATGCCCAGAGAGGGGGCAGGAGGGGTGAAGTCGCCCTGCCCACTGCTCAGGAAGCGCCAGCCCCAGGGAGCGGGCAGGGGGCCGCATTTGTCCTTTATCCGCTCAGCTTTTCATCCAGGCTCTTTTCCTTTAGATCTCCGCAGCCTGGCTGTGGGATGCTGTCCCTGCCATCGTGCTGGAGATGCCGCTCAGAACAGGATCTGTCCCCCAGCCTTCAGCTCAGCCCCCCCAGGAGGGGTCAGTGGGTGCCAGCGCCGGCTGCAAACGCACAAGCGATGAGCCTTCAGAAAGCCAGGCAAGAGAAAGAAGCTCCAGGCGATAAGCTAATCACAAGGCTAAGCAGTTCCTTTGATAGCTTCCATGTATTTACCCTCCTAGATCTCACCCCCTGCATCCTCCCTGTTTTTCTCCCCCTCTGTAGCATTCGGGATATGGCAACCTGGCCCTAAAAACTGAAGTAGGGGATGCCTGACTGCAGGGGGGAGCCCGATGCTGGTCCCTGGGGCCGGTTAACCCAAGACGTGTGCTGGGAACTGGCGCTGGCAGCGGGCTGGGCTCTGTGCCACGAGGTCTGAGCACAGCCCGAGCACTGGGGACAGCACCGGGAGCAGGAGAGGAAGAGCAGGGGTCAGGAGCCCGGCGGTCCGAGAGGAGCCGCGGCCCTTCCTGGCTCTGCTGCAGCACGGCCAGGTCCTGCGGGGCCGCAGCCACGGCCGGAAAGGAGGGAGGAAGTGCTCAGAAACGGCGATTTTCTGCTGCTCCCTGCCCTTATATGGGCAGCGGCGCTGCCTGCGCCGGGCCAGAGCCAGGCACCCGCTGCAGGGCACAGGGACAAGGGGTGCTGGGGGGAAGGGGCAGAGGAACCCCCTCCACAGCCAGGTGCCTGCAAGGGGTGCAAGTCCTCACCTCGCTCCTGTCCACAAGGAGCACGGCCACGTGCCTGGCATCCTGCTCCCCTCAATCCCTCGAAACCTCGAGCCCAGGTGACTCTGGGTGATGGAGGGAGATAAATGCAGGGAGCCATCACCTCTGCCTGCTCCTGCCATCGCTGGCAGCGAGCACTGGGTGTACATCGCTCTGGCTCAGAGCTGCCTTTCATCTAGGCACTGTATTCAAGAGCCAAGTGACATAGACAGGGCCAGGACCGTGAGACTTCCAGACCCATACCCACGCCTGGCCCCATAACAAAATAGGATCCACGCTAACCTCCCCAGAGGAATTATTCCCTTCATGATAGGAGATCGACAACTCGCACATCCCTGCAGGAGCTGGAGGAAGTCCTCTGCACATTGCAGCCCCTCATGGGTCCCAGCTCAAGCAAATTAAACCAGTGCCCACGTCCATGTCGCTGCCAGCAGCTCGCCGAGGTGACAGCCGTGCTGCTGCAGGAAGGAAGCGCTGGGGACAGGACAGGACAGGAGAGCTACCTGCCTCCCACACCCCCAGAGCCTCCACCCTCGGGCAGGAAAGGCTGCCTCCGGAGATACCAATTTTAAGAGTTTCAGAGGAGCCACAGAACGGGAACCCTGCAATTTTCTTGCCACACGTGGGCTGCAAGAGGAGGCTGCAGGCGTAAAAGCTGTCACTTTGGGGACTTATTTAGCTGCATGAGGTATTATTATCCAGTGTCTGCCAGTGACCGGAACAGAAGACGCCCTCTCGGCACACAAACAGAGGGCATCAGGACATGCACGAAGCCGCTCCAGCTCCACAAAGCTGTCCTGACACCACCCTGTTCATGCAGTGGCTCCGGTGCACAGACGGCTCCTCCAGCCACACTGAGGTGGGACAGGAGCATTTTCGGTGGATCTACCTCCTCAGGGATACCCAAAGAACAGCAGCTCTGCAGGAGCCCTGCTCCAGAGGGAAGGGCAAAGCTGCTGGGGAGCAGGGAACAATGCTCCCGCAGTCAGAACCCCTGTGGAGGACACAGCCCCACCAATTTTCCTTAGAGCCTTTCCTTTCCTTAGGAGCCTAAAGCAGCTCCCAGCCACGGCACCTCTGCAGGGATGTGATGAGGGAAGCCTCACCCCGAGGTCCACAAGCTGAGTTTGGCTGGCAAATGCTGGCATGAAGGCAAGGTGTGGCTGTTCATATAACCCTGACCTTGCTCCACGAGGGATTTTACCACTAGACCTGCGTGCAGAGCCCTGCCTGCCCCAGCAGCGTTAGCCAGGATGCACTTTGGAGGTGGCATTTGAACCTTGGAGGTGGCATTTGAACTGGCAACCCGCAGCACAAAGCCTCCCTGCTAGACTGCCATCACTGCAGAGCCAGCAAGTTCTTCGCAAGCCTCTCCCCGTGTCAGCTAACAGCTCCAGTTTGCAGGGCTGAGCCCTGCTGCCTGCTCCGGAGGGGCTGGAGGTGACCTTTGCTGGTCCTGGAGGGTTTGCTCAGCTCCTGCAGTTACCACGAAGAGGCTGTCAATGAAACAGAGCGGCTGCATTTTAGCTAGAGTGCTTCAAGAAACACTAACATTTACCTCTTGGAAAATAGGAGACTCCCTTTGTAGGCAGAACAAAGGCAGAGAGGAATTAAGATCTTATCTGAAGTGATTCAGGATCTATCCTCCCTGGAGGGCTGCGGCAGTTTCCATCTGATTTGGCTGCACCATCTCCCACTGTCACCTCCATCCCCATCCCCGTCCCCTCCTCCTGGGCTGCCTGTGCCCACAGCACCCCGGCAGCCTCCTCTCCCTCCCGCTCACATGAGTTGTATTTTCAGCACAACCCGGTGTGAGACCAGCACCGAAAAGGTGCAGTGCTGGTGTCCGAGGGGCTGCAAGACCCTGCCTGCATCCCAGCCCCTCTTCTGTTCACATGCAGCCAGGTGCAGAAGGCTCCTGCGCCCCTGCTCCTGCCCGTGTTTTTGCCAGGCAGGTCAAGGGGAGCAGGGACAGCAGCTGGCACCTCCTGCAGCTGTGTTTCAGCCCCTTGGTCCTGCCCTGACACCAGCCCTGTGGCACTGTCCCCAGGGAGCCCGTGCAGAGGGCTGTCCCCGTCACAGCGCCCTTACCCAGCCCCAGGGGTGCCAAGAGCCGTGCTCAGAGCTCTGCTGCACCTCCCACAAGGAACAGCAGTTGCCAAGCATTTGGGAACTTTAAGATGGTATAAAATGTCTGTTCCAGCTCCCTCCTTTAAAAGGGGCCACGCACACATGCACTGAAAGCTGCCGTGCTGTTCGTCTGCCTTTTGGTGCTGCGTAGGAACGGGATGCTGCTCCGCCACGGCTCTCCCCCTGCTCAGCTGCTTGTGGCACTGTCCCTGTAACCCCCTCTGCTCCCAGGCAGCTGCTCCAGTCGGGCACAGATGTCTGGGTCTCTGCACAGCTCCCCAGACACTTGGTTAACAGGGAAATGGGGTGAGTAAGACCCCGCAACAACCTCACGGAGAGGAGAGAAACCTAGTTTTTCTTCCAGCATGGCACACACCGCAAGGAGCTGAAAGTCCCAGCAAGCTACAGAAAAGCCCCGGCAGTGCAGAGCACGTTCCCTCCCTCCCTAGGGTCTCCTTTAATAAGCAAGAACTAATGAAGAGCCTGAGTTCATTGTAAAAACAGCACTGGATACTCCAGAGCATTTGGTACAGTGTTATCTTGATTGTTACCATGGAAAAGCAGCCGTGTCCCCTTAGCAGCTCTGTGAAGCACAACGCAAGCCCCGGGTTGAGCTCTAGCTCCCTGCTCGAGCCAAGCTGCGTTTGTGCAAGCCAGGAGCTGTTGGGCAACCCGCTCCGAGGAACAGACCTTGCCAAAGCAGAGGTTTCAAAACTCAGTGCTGGCTGTGTGGGCACCACCAGCTCTGTCTGCTAACAGGTGAGGTCCCAATTTCCCCCTCCTCCAGCAGGAAGCACGCCTGAGCAGTCTGCTTTTCAGCTCCTGGCACTCCCAGGCTAATGGGGAAGAAAGGAAGGTCACTGTGTCCTTCAGAGCACAGCTGGGAGAGGAACGCGCTGATCCCAGAAGATGTCTGCTCACCCTGAGCCCACCAGCAGGACAAATCCTGTGCCGTCCACCCTCTGTCCAGACCTTCTGTGGATCAACACTGTTGGAATACTGAGCTGAGCCAACACGCCTTGCTGACAGCTCTCTGGGCAGTCTTTTTGCCCCTTCCCATTGAAGGAAAAATAATTAAATAGATTCCCAGAACAGTTGCCACATCCTGTGTTCTCCTCAGAGACTGTGACTCAAGCCAAAATTGCCCCTGGATGCGTTTTCTTCCACTGCAGCGTACTCCGAGCACACATCTGCAGCTGTACAACAAAGCTCACAACCACAGCTCAGGACCATGTCTTGGATGCTTTCGTCTGAGCCGTGCCCCACGAATGCCAATTCTTGGTGCAGTGAAGTCTCACAGAGAGGCAATCTACCAAGGCTGCCTGTCCTGTGCTAATCTTGCCCTTCCAAGGGACAAAGCTTCTTCGCAGTAGTGTCACTCACAGTTCCCTCTCATATTCTCAGTGCCCTGGAGTAGGAAGGAAAGCAGATTGCTCCTGCGCCCACCCAAGAGCCGAACAGTTCCCCCTGCACCACCAGAAGTTATCAGGGCGAGCACCCAGCCCAGAGCCGTGCGTCAGGGCTGGGGACTTTTGCTGACCCAGGGACACCTCGAGGGTACAGAACAGGACGCGCCTGGACAACACCCTTCTCAAACAAGCTCCTCTTCCCTCTGGAGAAAGAGATCTTGGTCTGTGCCAGTCGTTATCCCTTCTATCTGTTTATTTCTGCTTGCCAGAGCTTCCCAGCCCTACAACACCTGGGTTTACCTGAAATACTCGCCTACAGAGTCTGTCCAGATGAGGCCATTTGCCATTTCACCTGATTGTGTTGCTGGGTGCCAGCAGGGAAAAAAAGACAAAACAGTGCAAGACATGGATGTGACTGGGAGAGGCAGACCGTGGGCTGGACCCTTCCCACCACCAGGGACAAACAGAACAGCAAAAGCTCAGATGTGTGAAACACGAGAAGAGGAGCCCAGCCCCAAGCTCGCTGCACGAGGGCGTTGGGGAAGCACCAGCACGCAGAAGGCAGCAGCGCGATGGGGCGAAGCGCGCCCGCCCGGGGCGAGGAGGGGGCCGCACACTCACCTGGCTCTGCAGCTCGCTCTGCTGCTTCAGACGCAGGTTCTCAGGAGTGTCTGCCACCATGGTGAAGGACTGCTTCGGGTAGTGTCTGGGGACGGAAAGCAGATCGTTAACCTATGGTGCTCCTGCAGGCCACCTCCATCCCACTGACCCCACGAGAGCTCCAACACAGGGCCACGGCCATGGGACAGTGGCGATGGCCACTGGGTGTGCTCACCTGCACCTCCAGAGCAGGCACATTTCTCACATTAACTGCAGCTAAAGTCCATCAGCAGTTTTATCAGGAAAAGGGGAAGGGGAGGATTTCCTCCCCCTCAGGGGGCAATGGCTTTCCAGGGCTGTACCTGTCTGGTTTCTGGACAGACCTTAGCACATCTTCATCGAGACCTTCAATTTTTCATTAAATAGTCCTCAGGGTAATATCAGGCCAAGTAAATGCTACGAATGCCCTGGTTTTACAAGACTTTGCTTCTGCTTCACCGTTTCTGTTGGGAAGGGTCAGAGGGAGGAAGGTGACTCCACTTGCTGATTTTACCAAAGTCTCAGCCACTAAGACCTCACATCACGGCCTGCTGACTGCAGAGCATCACAGCCCCAGCATAAACGATGTCAGCACAACCGTGCCTGTCCTGGGGGCACAGGCTGTGCTTCTTATCTACTCCAGTTCTGCGTGTTTGGTGAACGCTCAGGGCATGCCTGAAATGGGAGCATGAGGCAGGAGACCTCCGCCGCGGCCTGGCTACGAGCCCAGCAGCTATTATTCTGAAGTGCCATGGAGCAGTTTCTGAAAAGCACACACAGCCCTTGCTGTGGACATAAATTAGCAGTTGGAAGAACTCAAGCACTGGCAGAAAGTAAATATCTGATCCCAACGCTGGAGGTTGCTACGAGGCCCCTCCAGGCAGACTGGGAACCTTCACGTGGCCACCTCCAGACCCCCAGGAGGTGTGGAAAAAGCAGGAGGCAAAGCAGTGCTGTAAGAGGGGGTGCTTGGCAGGTGAAATCCCTCGCTGGGCTTGGCCAGAGCCTGGCAGCAGCTATCACTGGACTCTCATACCTCTGAGAGGTAGCAGTCTGACAGCAGGATGCTTTGGCACTCGGGTCCCGGTATGGGTCAGGCATGCTCAGCACTGCGGGATGCCCTCACCATCCTGCCCCATCCACAGCCCACGAGCAGCACAGAGGAAGCTCTGCACCAGAGGAGCACTTGCAGGATGCTCAGTGCTGGCTGCCCCCGTGTCAAGCTCCATGCTCCAAGCCCCCTGGGAAGTGCCCACGGAGGAAACCTGACACTGAACGGATGGAAACCGCTCTCACGGGATGGAAAGGAAACTGAAGACGTCCCATGACAGCACTTAGGGTTTGTAACTCAAGTAGCAGAGAGCAAGAAGGGAAAAACGGCCTTCACAAAGGGCTGGAGGTTTCCCTTTTGCACAATTTAAAGCAGGACTCCCAGCACGGTGGCACAAAAAGGATTTTAGGAAGCTAGTTCCTAGCACAGTGCCGTGGCTGGGAGGCACAGGCCGTACTGGCCCTGGTTCGTGTTTACCACATAGCCACGCTCACTGCCTCCTGGCATGCGCTGCACAGCACTGCTTCAGCCTGGTTTCACTTTCAAACACAAGAACTGGGTTAGAACCTCCTGAAAAGGGCAACCGAGCCATCGCCCACCAGAGAGGCTCCTCAAGGTGACAGAGGCCTGTAGCTCCTCGCAGCGGGGCACGGTGCCCGGCTCCCCTTGGGGGTTTGAGGGCTTTTAGTGTGGCGCTGACCCCAATCTCAGGGCTGTAACCCAGCCTGGGCAGCCTCCAAGTCCCACACCTCCACCAACACAGCCCAACCGGTGGCTGAACCAAGCTCTCGAGGGTTACGCAAGCTCCAGGCCAGCCACGGCTCCTGCCCCTTCCCAGGCCATGAGACACTTTGTGGGTCTCAGGCCCCCAGGCTGCGCTCCAGGAGCTTGTGTGCTGCAGCGTTAGTAATCATCTATTTACAGAATCAGCATTAGCACCTCTGTCCGAGGCTAACCGAAATGCGACCAACTGAGGGTAAGTTAGCAGAAAGCCAGCTGCATGGGGAGGAATCTGTCCGAAAGCTGCTGGCCTCCAAGCAGGGCAGCAGCAGACACAGCCACAGACCTGCAAGAGCAGCACACACCTCATAAAGCAGCAATGCAGGAAGCTCGAGAATAAAAATAGACTCCTCCTGAGCCTCGCTGAAAAAATAAAGAACCCTCCATGTACACACAGAAACCAAGCAGATGCAGATGTGGTTTGCAGAAAGGGGAAAAGACAACTCAGCAAGCAGCAGCTCGCTGCCTGCTCCCCTCTCCCCAGCCCTGCAGCGTCCGGGATAGCAGGGGACAGACCTGGGCAGCCTCCAAAAAACACACCACCACAGCAGCCCGGCTGTCCTGCTGGCCTCGGTGAGATCGCAGCCTGCCCCCACTGAGCGCCGTGCAGCCGGACCTGTGCCAAGTGAGCCCAAAGCAACCCTACACAGCCCCCCGCAAATGTCTGGCGACAGGAGAGACCGAAAAGCACAAGAATCAGTTTTAGACAACAGATCACCGACTGCTTCGAGGATATACTTTAATCTCTGTTTAGATTAATCTGATTAGAGGGGATATAATACCGTGTGCTAGGGCTCCGTTCCCCACTACCGCTAGGAACTGTCATGGAAAGGTTTCACACCGGGGTATGGTGTCAGGGCATACACCTCTCCACGCTGCTTCCCGCAGCTTGCTGTGGGGATTTTGGCATTGAGACTCCAGTAACAATAAAATCTGATCCTCTATGAGGGCCCAGTGCTCACCAGGAGCAACGGACACCACAGAACTGGGTGTGTTTTTGCCATTTACTTAAGTGCTCACGTGGAAACAGAGCTCTTGCTGTTCTGGCCACCATTTCTGCTCTCCCAGCGGCTAAAGCAAGCAGCACAAACATCAGGGTGGGTGCTGCCCAGACCCACCCAAAGGCCGTGCTACAGCCACTGCTCGGAGCTGCACCCGTGGGCGACATTTTAGAAGCAACAAATCAGCCTCAGATGCGTTGGGACCAAATCCACGCCAGCTGCTGTCTGCTGCTAAGGGATGAGCAGCCTGTGGGGCTGACAAAGGAGGGGGGGTGTGCCTGTGTACATGACACCAGCCTGCGGTTAGCAAGCTCCTTCGCATAAAGGCTGCTGCAGTTGCACCAGTCACTGGGTGTAATGCTCGCAATACCTTGAATAGAGAGCATCAGGGGGAATGGGCCTTAGACAAGGGCACAGAGACACCAGAAATGTGTCTTTGTAACCCAGTGGTGCCTGCTGTGTGTGGTGGGGGAGGTTGTGCTCACCTTGCTGCTGTGGGAAGGAGGAGAGGTAACAAGCAGCAATCGTGCATGTCTGTGCAGTGCCCGGTGCCATCAGGCAGCTGCTAAGGGAGCCGGGGCTTAGTTACCAGCAGTGCCAACCCAGTAAGTGCACTGCCTGGGCTCACAGGGCACTGCAGGACAGGGAGAGACTCAGCTGTTGTTTCACCCAAGTTACTCACGTCCTGCAGCCCTCGCTTGGGTTTCTTGGAAGTCACCGCCTGACTCACACCAAGGTCAAAGAGAACAAAGCCACTTCTTAAGCACAAATGCAGTTAAACCATAACACCCTCCCTGTTTGCTAATTCTCCATTTGGCAAATGAGGTCTCAAAGGCTTCGGATCAGCCCCAGACCCACCGTGGGATAGAGCCACGGGCCATCAGCGCTGCCAGACAGCGGCACAGAGCCACACGGCTCCCATGAAGGGCAAACATGGTTCCAGTTGTATGCACCAGCGAGCCCGAGCTGCATTTACGGCTCAGCCACGGCCCGCGAGCTCCGTGCTGTCTGCTGGTGCTGTGAGCCTAAATCATCCCATTCCCATGGCAACCGCATCCGATGCTCTGGGCATGCCAATATCGCTCCGAAGGCGAGTCCAAGCAGCAGCCTCCAGGGCAGGAGGAGGGAAGCCCCAGTGGCTGCAAGGGCTGGGGACCAAGTGACACAAATCCATCCCCGTGGAGCTCAGAGAAACCAAAAAGCCACAGCTATAGGGCAAAAAAAAAAAAAAAAAATCTTCTGCAAGACAGCCAACAGTGCTGCTTCTTGCATTTCCAGAAGCGCTGTGCCCACAGCAGTCTGTGCCCTGCTGCAGAGCCTGGGGAGGGAAAGGAAGAGATAGGCACAGCCTGCACTGACTACGCCGGAATTAGGTTTCCGCCTCTGTCAGTGAGATTTTGAGGAACCCTCCCCAGGCTCAGGGCAGCCTTCCTCTGCGCCTTGAGCCCCTACAGACTGCTGTGGGGAGGCAGCAGCAACCTGTCCACGTGAGGCACAGGAAGAAACGCACAAGTTGAACCATTTCCCTTAATATTAGGCATCGGTTTTCTCCAGAGCATGGCTCATGAGATCCGCCTGGTAAAGGAAAGGCATTTGAGTCCTTTGGGAATTTAAGGCCAGGAGCTGCTGATTCAGGAGCGGTGACAGCCCCCCCGCCAAAGCCAGCGCTTCCCACTGCTCAGCCAGCACAAACACAGCCGCCCATATCCCCGCAACATGCCAGAGAGGGGAAAGCCATCTCATATGCATGAGAATCAGCCCCAGAAATAGTCAGCAGTAAATTAAATCTTAATGAGAAAGCACCAAGCGAGTTGCCTTGGGTTCGGGGAGAGCGCGGGAGGCAGCGGGCGCGTGGGAACCGGGCGCCTGCTCCCCTGGGATCCGCGGAACTGGTGCTGAGGATGGGACAGGACCGGTCCTGCCCTCCCCATGGGGGTGGTCTTGTGCAGTCTCACTTCTCCCCCTCCCCATCACCAGGCCCAAGGAAGGAGCAGAGCAGGGGGGTCCTTGCTGCCCTCCCCCAGCTGCCTCCAAAACATCCTGGGGAGGGAAACAGGAGGGGGCTCAGCACTCAGCCTGCCTCCAGAGGTGCGCGAAAGGCACCCGTGTGATCACCATGCACCATCCTCACAAGCAGGGACCAGTGCTGAAGGCACAAGATGGCTTTCAAAAAACAGGAACCAGGGGGAGTTTCAGCAGCCCCGACACCACCGGGCTCGACGCCACACAGAGGTTGCAAAGTCCTTGACGGAGGCGGCTTTCTGCCAGCCGCTGCAGGGTGCAGGGTGCAGGAGCTCGCCCAGCTGCTGCCAGCAGCTCCACGCCAGCACCACGTTCACGTCCTCCTCTAACACATGCACGCTCACCCCGACGCCCTTTGCTCCTCGGCTCTTCCCCAGAAGCTCATTTCCGAAGTTAATCCAACAGGTAGAAAAGCACGTGAGGAGCAAAAGTCACTTGAATTGACAATGCAGCCAAGGCGACTGAGCCCTGAAGGGCCAGCAGAAAAACCCTCCGGGCTCCAGGGCCTCTGAACATGATAACCACGATGACAAACAGGGGACTCTGCTCCAAACAATCCTTCTGACAAACTGAGGGGAACTAATTAGTCCCACGCACCCTTCAATGACATTTGGGCGAAGTCTGCTGCTCAGTAATAGCTGCCCAGACAAAACCAGTAACCTTTCCAGAACAAATCGGGGCCAGGAAGAAACCACCATGGGAGCTAACGCAGAGGTACCCCAGTTCTTTCCTCTGGCTGGCACAACCACAGCACTGGAGCTCTTTGCTCCCAGGCTGGCAGAAGCACAGGGCTGCCCTCCCTGCTGAAGGCTACAGGTGCAGGGCGGGGAAGAAGCATCCAAGCCCTCAGCAAGCCCTCCCAGCGAGGCTGCTCCAGCTCCGCTACGGCCGCCAGAGACGAGGCATTTCGTGTTGTGTTGTTAAATCAGGTCAATGGAGTCTTTGCCAGCCAGACCGAGCCTGTCTGGCTCCTGCATTAGGAGCTGCTTGGGTGCGTTAACTCCAAGGCACCTGGAAGCTCACCCCGCTGTTCACAGCAGCTGTAGGATTACCATGGGATAAGGGTCTGTCTGCTTAGCAGCCCTCCCCCAGCTGGCTTTGCCATCTCCCCCCTGCCACTACAGGGCCCTTGTGCAGCCAGAGGAGGCAAAGCTCCCCTGGTTCTTCCAAAGAACCCCCACAAAGAGCTGCACAAGCAAAGGCAGGGCTGAGACAGGAAGCTCCTGGTGCAGGGACACCGGGCGGCGGGTGCAGACTTTCCCACGCACTGACCAGCATCAGCCCTGTGCCAGCCCCAGCTTCCCGTGACCCCGAGGCAGACAACCCCGTCAGCGGTTCCACCGTCCTGCACCCAGCACAGCGATGGGTGTGCCAGCGACCTCAGCTCTGGACCAACACAAAATTCAGCCTGCTCACATCCCAGCGCCCAGGAGGCTGCCCCCAAGAGCTGCCCTCCCAGACTCTCCACTCTGCTCCCTCCCAAGCAGCAGTGCTCGAGCCTGGGGAGCTTTGCATGAGCTGGGAAGCAGAGTTAAACTTCTCCAATAAAGACACCAGCAGGACACGGCTGCAGGACCTCGTAAGCAGTGCTCTGGTCGTGCACGCTGCTTGACCGAGAGGCCCCCCTGGTCTGAGAGCTCTGGGACACAGATACGCCACCTTCAGCAAGCAGGAGATGGCTGAGTGTCTACAAGAGCCTCCCTAGCTCCAAGAGTTGCTTGTATTCAAGCACAGGCGCTAAGCAAGTGCCTTGGCAGATCTGCCTGGCGAGCAGCGGTGCTGCCCTGGGTGAGGACGTGCAGCCCCTTCCCCACCCACAGACCTGCCCCCCTGGGGGCGACAGCCGCCTTCGTGCAGCTGTATCGAGGTTTTGGGAAAGAAGAGTTAAACAAAGGAAGTAATAGACTCTGCCTTGCCAGAACGCTTTAAGTTCACATCCTGCCTTTCAAAGACTTGCTGATTCCTGGGGACAAGCTTAACAAAATAAACTTTTTCTTTTTTTTAAATAAAAGCAGCACCATGCCACTTTGCAGAAGGCTTGCAAACATCCCACCATAAAAGAGCAGGCAGCGCAGAGAGATTTCAGTTCCTCCCAGCACTTTCAGGGAGAGGCTGCCAAAATGGCTGGTCCAGCTCTCCACGTGTGCAGCTGCCGCCTCTCCCCAGCATCTGCTCGCAGCCTGACTGAGAGTCGGGTGTGTGAGCTCAGCACCACTCCACGGGACACTGCTGCTCCGATTCCCACCGTCCACCCCACGTACCGGTGCCAGGCTGGGGGAGGCAGAAGCCCCCAGCTCCCTTCGGCTGTCTGGGTGCTGAGCAGGGCACAGCATTGGGCGCAGCGCTCTGCTCAGCAGCTCCGCGCCTCTCCCCCTTCCCCAGGGGCTCTGCCAGCAGATAGCAGAGGGTGTTGTAGAGCAGAATGCTGCCGGGTGGAAAACAGCCTGCTTCGGGAACCTGCTTCAATCCACAATGGAAAGATTTCAAGTGAAAGCAGCACAAGGGGTGCCAAGCTGTGAAGCCAGCAGTCACTTCTGGAATTGGCTCTGCTCACCACGCTGCCCCCGTCCCATCCCTCAGCCCCCAAAACAGAGCAGTGCCTGTCCAACCCCCCCACTACAGACAGGGCTCAGAGGAGCTACAGAGCTGTTTATGGGAACAGGGCAGGCGTCACAACGGTGCTGTTTTTTTCCACAAGGCTTTTGGCCCCAGGCGTGGATAAATAAGTTCAGATAAATAAGTTCAGGAAAGTCAACAGCCATCCACAGCCACCCCCACCCCACGCAGCGAGGTCTGTGCCAGGCAGACCTTGCTGCAGCCTCAGCCAAAACCCCCCGAGGCTCTGTGGGTGCTGCCCCCTGCCCAGGGCAGGGCAAGGGGCTCTGCCCAAGCCCCCTGTGTGGGGTGAGCTGCGTTGCTGCTGTTGGGGGCATGGGGAAGCCGCCTGGGTTCTGCTGCCCTGCACGGGGAGACGGTGCCTGCTGCACGAGCAGGAGGACCCCGGCCCACAGATGCCCTGACTACATGGGATCATGTTCCTTGGAGAACAAGCTCACCTGCCATCTGCTTTGTCCTGAACAATAAGGCAGTGTCCTATTGACACAGCTCCTACCTGAACTGGAGCACATCTCCCCTCCTCCAGGCTCCAGGGACAGCCAGGGGATGAGGCAGGGAGCCCACGTTCACCAGGTGGGCAGGTGGAGAGAATGCCCTGGGCTATGGTGAGAAGCAATCTGGCAACGCAGGGTGAGCCGGGAGGGAGCAGTGAGCTGCAGAGAGGCACCGCGAGGTCTGCCCCGGCTCCCGCTTCTGCAGAGGCTCCACCTGCAAACACTTGGGGTTGCGCGCACAGGGGCATCACTGGTTTGACGCGAACACAGCAGGCACCAGCCATGGAGGAGGCAGCAGCAGAGCATGGGGTGGGGGGAGCTAGCAGAGCCCTGGAGAGGGATTTTGGGTTTCCATGAACTGACCAGGAAGCCTGGAGCAATAATGTCAGCTACCAGAGGTCCCTGCATCAATCCCAAGTACATGGAGAGCACCTGGAGTAAGCTGCCCTTCCTAAATACCCCGGAAAGCAGACATCGTGCACCAAAGCGGACAGACATTGCACCCCAAAGAGGATTCACTAATGTTTGCAGCATCCCAACCATTACGTGACAGCATCACACAGGGCGGCTTTCCCATATACCACACCCCCATCCTACAAAAGAGGGGCCTGGGGCCCTTCCCCAAACTCCCCAACGGTGACAGCAGTATCCTGCGCTCCCCAGCCTCTCCTTAGAGCCACATGCTGGGGGTCGTCCCCCAACCCCCCCCCCCCCCCTCAGCACCCACCACGTGCTGGGGGCCAGCTCCCATTTACGGCAGGACAAAGGGTGGTGTCTGCTCGGAGCTCCACGGCGCACAAAGTGTGTGCACCGAGACAGAAAGCCAGTTATTCTCATCCAGAAACTCGGCACAAATAAAGCATCGGGATAAACACCTGGACCGCGTCCCAGCAACACAGTTGTTCCTCTTTCCCTTCCTGCCCCCCCCAAACTCGGAGGATCACTTATTAGTGTAGTAGGCTGCTACCAGATGGAGCAGCGAGGAGTGCCAAGAACAGATCCCTGGCTCGTTGGGGAACTTGGAGCAGCTCTGCCCACCGCTCGCTAACTTTTTCCAAGCAAGAAGCGAGCCCCAGAGGTATCAGGGAGCTCGCTCCAAATGGAAAGGCGAGGATCAAGTTACCAGGGAGAAGTCTGCCGGGGAGGCTCCTCAGGTCGCCACCAGAAACGGGAGGTTTGTGGCTCGTGCCCAAGCGATGCTCCTCGCTAGGTGAGCCGGGGGCTGCTAGCAAGCTGGGGCTGGCAACAAGGCACATCAGCCCCATGGCCCCGATCCCCCGTTGGCCCCACAGCCCCAATCCCCCCAGACACACTTGGCACAAAGAGGACAGCCACCACCGGGTGTGGTTTATTGCAGGGAAAGGCATCTCCTTGAAGAGACACTGAAGTCACGCAAACACAGCAGATGGAGGGAACGGGGACCCTGCTGACACACCTACGTAAGATATTTTTGGCAGTCTCGCATAGCCTTTAGCCCCTTTGGGGGGGGGGGGGGGGCGTGGAAATCAGTTTTCCCTTTCCCCTGCCAACGAGGGGGCTGAGGGGAGCAGCACAGCACCTACCTGCAGGGCTCTGCCCCGGACAGTGAGCAGCAGGGTCCGGCCAGCAGCACATCAGAGGCAAGCAGGGTCTGGCCAGCAGCACACGGCCACGCGAGCCCCAACAGAGGATGCCGGAGCTGCACCAGGCTCCCGGGGGGCAGGGGAAGGCCACTCACTCCCTACCTGCCCAAAATTCACACACAGCACCGCAGGGCAGGGGCAGCCCCTCCAGCCAGCCCTGCTTCAGCAGCAGGAAGCCAGCACGGAGACGCATTCAGAGCGATTGCTTTTACTCCAGCAGGAATTTGTGTGAGCCCATAGCTCTAAGATGAAGTCCAGCCCTGTCTAGATGTCCTCTCGAGGGAGATGAGCAGAACAACCTCATAACCAGGACACAGCAGAGGAACCTCTCCTGCCTCCACAGGAGAGGAGCCTGGTGCCCGCAGCTGCCTGGGATGCTTCCACCCCAGCTCCCACACCCAGTGACATCTCTGAAGATGCCAAAGTCCCTAGACCAAACACACTGCTTTGAACTCTCAGGCAGGATTCTCAAGACACTAATTTGTGCTGGATGATGAGCGACTGCCGAGGCAAGGCATAGAGCTGCCAGCCCCCGGGGTTTTCCAGGAGAGGACCAGAGCAGCGCTGCCGCAGGCACCACCTCCAGTTAGGACTCGGCAGCCAAGAAACTGGCCCAACTCTGCCAGCTGCAGCACAGCTCCGTTATCCCTGTAGCAGAAAGTAAATCCTGTATATAATGTGTATTTGGGAGCAGCTGTTGCCTTGGACTCCCACGCAGTCTCACCTGTCCTTCGCAGCTCAGCTCTCCTCCACCCTCAGAGGCCTCACACTATCTGCATACAACCCTACCTTGAACCAGAAAGAGGTGGAAGCAGAGGAACTCACATAAAAAGATAAGCCCAGTCACAAATGCTGCTTCCAGTGAGCAGCCAGTCACCCCAGTACCCAGCTGAAGCCACAAGAGGAACGCTGAGGACCTGGTCACATCTACCACCGAGCTCCCCCTGGGCACGGGGAGCTGAGCACTTGGGGCAGCTACCAGCCACCTTCCTGAAAGGCAGCACACAGATTTATTGCTGGGGCAGCGTCACACGGGGAGGAAGCCCAGCCCTCTTCCTCCTGCTCTCTTGAAGAAAGGAACTTTGGAATTTGGCAGACGGCCACAGCTCAAACAGAGGAGACCCTGTGCTAGGGCATGTTCAGAAAAGCAGCCTCCTCCCTGCCAGCACAAACGTTGCTTTTCCCCCACTTCTGCTCAGGGACAGAAGATGTCGCCCCTCAGCCCCAACACCGTGGGACCCTCGGGGGCAGCTCTGGGCTCACCCACCTCGCCCAGCCCTTTCTTCCTTTATTCCTCCAGGATATTCCGGGGGCACCAGGGGTCCCAGCTGCAGGGGCAGAAGCTGGGAGGGAACAAGCCCTGTGCCTGCAGCTCCCTGAGCCCCACGATGGGCACTGACCCCGTGCACCCCCCAGCCCGGGGGGCGAGGGCCATGCCAGCAGCCCCCAGCTGCTCTCGGTTCCCCCCACAGCCAGGTACGGCCACGCCAAGCAGGAAGAACAGAACCAAACGCAGGTTTCTGTGCGCCATTTGAGCGCCCTGGGGTAGAGGCGAGCCATGCAGCTGCCTCTGGAGAGAGGCTGCTGAAGGGTTAAAGCAGCGAGCAGCATCAAAGGGAGCTCTAAGCAGAGGGGGGTGAGAAGCTGAGATGGGTCGGGGTTGCGCAGACTCCTTGGAATCTCAGGAATTTCCCATTATTATCCCACTTCCCTTGCAGCAGCGTGGAGGGAGAGCACTGAAGGGACCCCAGGGCCATGCCTGTGGCCAGGCTCAGAGCTGCCAGCACTGGCATCGGGGCGCAGGTGAGGACAACGAGGTTCAGGACAATGAGGAGAGCTCGGGGGGGATCAGCTCCTGCAGAGACCTTGCTGCAAACCAAGGCCCCAAGCTCTCGGATCCCAGACCGGCTGCTCCACCACCACAGCAGATGTGGGGACCCCACAGCCAAGGAACGAGTGCTGGGGAGCCCCAGCAGCTCAGTCCCCTCAGGCCGCATGCTCCCCCCACACCATGCCATTACTCCAGGGGTTTTTCTTTCACCTTTAAAGCAGGAGTTCTGAGCTAGTGCCAGGGGCCCCCACTACAAGATAACGAGGGCTATTTGCTGCTTTTCACACCATCTCCACCCTGCACTTGAGGTAAGGTCCAAGGACACAGCATTACCAGCAGACTTGGACACCGCACGCCTCACCCTGTCCAGCAGAAGTTTGCCCACCACAGACAAGTCTCAGCCATCATCGCCAGCACGCGGTGCCAGCAGTAACTGAGCTGAAGGGGAAGTTTTTTGCCAGAGCACCATTGACTGGTGAACTTATTGCTTCTTCTTTCCATTCTTAGACATTAAGATGATTAATACCCATCTTACAAGGATGTTGTCAGGATTACAGTTTTTAAAGTACTCTGTGAATGGAACCTGCTGTACAAGAGCTTAGTGTTACATTATCTAATTTTCCTTCTAAGGCCTGTTAGTATATAAGAAGCTGCTACAAAAATCTTACCGCAAAGCTGCTTTATACACATTAACACGCACAGCAAGCACACTTTTACTTACCTACGAACTGAGTAGGGACTAGCTTCCATGACCCAACCCCGGAACCCAGACAGCTATCACTGTTAGACTTCAACAAACGAGCAAGCTGGGTTACCATTTAAGGCTCCTAACTCCAGTGATCATCAACTGCAGAGGAACTGACTAAGGAGAACTTTAAAAATCCAGCACAAAGACAGCATTGATGTTTTTATGCAAAGCTTCCTGCCTAAACAAACCACGCACTGCACATCACATTTAAGACCTCCTAGAGTAAAAAACCCAGCTTCAGAACGGAGTGCTGGCTTGGAGTCACCCCTTATTGCTCAGAAAGTCTGTTTGTCAGAGCTCTCCCACTGTCATGCACAATCAAGGGTCTTCTCTTGAGAAGAAAAAACAATCGTGGGGGCAAGCAAGCGCCAAACAGAAGCAGGGAAGTAAGCTGAGGAGCGGTGCAGCCAGACACTTGTGCTGCACCTGCCCCACACGCTGCTCCGCAGGGCACGTGCCAGCAGGCGAGGGTGAAGACACTTGGCTGTCACCTCCCATCCTAGCAGGGCACAAGCTGCAGTGACACCCCCGTGTCCCATTTCTCTGTCCCCAGGCACCTGTATTCAACTGGGGGAACAAGCACCTTCTCGTTTCCCCTCCTCTCCACAGGGATGCAGGTTAAGAGCAGCTCCATCTAAATGCCTGCCTGTATTTGAATTTTATCCACCCTTTGTCTGCCCAGGCTGGAACTCAGAGCAGAGGCCATCGGCTGGCATTTATGGTGGCAAAGGCTGTTTAATGGGGCTTTAACCAGCCTGTGTCACCCCGTCAAACTGGCCTGCATCCCCCCTCCAGCTGGGGCTTCACATGCGCCCCCAAGGAAATGCTGCAGAACAGTGGGGAAAGACCCCTCCTGCTGAGCGAGGTTGGGGCTCCCTGTGCCCCACATTTCAGGACATGAGGACCAGCGTCTGAGAGGGAGAAGGGTCCAGCAACCCCCTCAGCACCACGCAGACCCAGCACCGGCACAGCCCCAACAGGCAGCAGATACTCACGCGTTGCAATACGGCTTCTTCTCGTAGCCCTTGTAGTTTTTCATGTTTAGGGTCATCTTGCAGGTCTCGCAGTGGAAACATGCTTTATGCCAGAACTGGAAACAGATGAGAGAAGCATTAGCACGAGTGACTTTGCTGTTCCGATGGGACGTGGCCCTGCTTTGCATAATTCTAACTCGGACTCCTTCAGCTGAGAGACAGTGCTGACATCCCCGACCTCAGCAAAACCCAGGGACGGACAATTCTCTTACCAGTTTAGGACAAAGCAAATCCCCCTCTGCCAATGTGCCTCATCTCAGCAGGGCAGCAACATTTATGGCTTAGCATTATAGCAGCATGCTGCCTTATCTCCAGATCGGGAATTCACTGGGCTAGGCCAAATACAAGAAGGGAGACTGTCAGCAGAGTTAACAGCTGTGGTTTGCAGGCTTCAAAGTTACCACTTTAGGTTTTTCTGCTGATGTTAGCCAAGAGATAGCCAGAAGAGCAGGTCAGGTGAGGCTGCACAGAGATGCTGAGCCAAGGAAATGAAGATAGCGAAGGAAAGGTTCTCATGAGAAGCAGACGGACCAACACAGGTGTCCCAGAGGTCCTCACCACCCTCCTGTGGGCTCAGTGGCTCACCCTAGCCCTCGCAGAGCCCTACAGCCCCACAAGATGCTGGGTGACCCCAAATACATGTCAGCCCCCCTCTCCCTGCTACTGTAGGGCACTCCTTGGTGCTGGTGGAACAGTGCCTGAATTCTTCCCCCGTCCCTGCTCCAGCAGCCTCAGGCTCACCCCACCTGAGGTCCGGACACAGTTTTCCAGCAGCACGGCTCTCCTTTGGGCCAGGAGGCACACTCAGACTCCAGGGTAAAGACAAACCCAGATCACAACATTATCAGCTGCAGTACCAAACGAGCTCTAAAGCAGCATTTTAAGTGTTCAGAGCTCATCTGACTCAAGGGCTTTCTGGGTTGGAAGGAGCCCAGTGAGACCTGCTCAGAGCTGCTTCCGTCAGCAAGCCCGGTGAGACACCCAGGGCTCTGAGTCAGGCTACGCTCAGTGTGCACTGAGCAGACACAGGGAGAACAGCTGGCAGCAGCTGCTGCTATTTCCACCTTCAGCTTTTTCCACCCTTAAGCTTCTAAAAAGTTGTTTCCACCGCTGGCACCGCCGGCTGGGCGCTCTGTGCAGAGCCCAGCTGAAGCCCTTGTGCCACCTACCCCAGGTACCACACCCCGAGCACAAACACCCCGCGCTCGCGGGCGATGACTCAGCCGAGCAGGACAATTTGCTGCCTCGTTTCAGTTGCTCAGAGCAACATATTTGTTCTTTTCCTCCAGTTACACGAGTTCCTCCAGAGCCTGCTGCTAGCAGCGGCTGAGCAAGAGCGGCTCTCGCTGCATCGGTCTATGCAAACTCCTTGTGCCTCACCGTGCTAATGCCCTAGCTCAGATCCAGCCCACAGGGATTTTTTTTCCTTCCTCTCTAGGCTTTCAGGCTGGACAGACAAATCAACAGCTGAGTCTTCACCATCCTGAGAGTTACAGCCTTTCAGCTGAGTTATTGCCACCCCAGAGGCAGTTCAGGGCCCTTCAAGGGCTGGGCAGGCAGCTGGGGTGCCTGGAGAGCCGCCCCTACCTCTGAGCCTTGCTGCCCCTGAATTGTTATCTCGCCCCTAACAGCATTACCACCAGGTCCAGGAACCTCCGCCAGCCCCGAAGAGGAGGGCTGAAGGGCTGCCGCAGCCAGCACAGGAAGAGCAGCCACAGAGGCTTCCCCTGCCGCCACCGCTCACCCTCCAGCAGCGCTGCAGAGAAGGGGGACAAGCTTCAGAGAGCTTTCTGCAGGAGCATCGACCCCTGTGCTTCCAATTCCAAGCTTAAAGTGCTCTGAGCACCTGGAGCAGGCCCTAGGTACAGCCACACAGCACACCGTGCCCACAGGCTGGGCTCCACTGGCAGCAACCCGCTGCGATCCAGGCCAGCCGCTCTCCGGACACACAGCGCTTTCAGCGCCGCCACTTGTGGCAGACAAGGGACAGGGCTCACAGCCAGGGCACGTCCTGCACCCATTTCACAGCTCGTGCTGCAGCTGCAAAGCATCCACCCAGCAGGCAAACCACGGCTGCACACCCGGGAGCAAGCTCAGGAGCCAGCACCACCTGAGAGGTGGAGGATTAAGATGACATCAGGAGAGACTAACAGGGCTGGGGACACTCATAATGAGGTCTAACACAGTAAGGGCAAATTCTGGCTTCTGCTTGTTTTAAAGTCACCCAGCATCAGCCTCACAAGGGCTTGGAGCTCGGCAGCCCCAGCCACTCCCAGCTCGGAAGTTGGCTGTGGCACAGCACCCTGGTGGTGGGGCGGGGGGGTAAGGACAGGCACTGCCCGGTGCCTTCGCCTCTCATGGGGTGTCAGCATCAGAAGGGGAGAGGCAGAGCTTCGCCCCACGCAGCGCTTCGGGCAGGCAGCCTCACTTCGGCCGCTGTGCTGCATTTCTAAAGCCCAGCACAGAAGCAACTTTTCCGCATTTGCTGTGACTCTCAGAGGAGAAGCTGGTAGCTGCCCTTCCTGATTTCACTACCAGGACGCTGGGGAGAAAACCAAACAACATCTGCCTGTCGCACGCCAGCAGAGACACGGAAAGCTTCCATGCAGCCTCACACACCTCTCCTCCCAGGAGCCCTTCGCAGCTGCTGCCTTTGGTCCAACTCCAGCCTTGTGCAAACAGCCCCAGAGCTGCCCTTTAGACTTTGCTCGGGGCAGAGCGAAGCAGGGGGACATCCACGCTGATAAAACTGCTTATCCTGTGCCCTTACGGGAGGTGGCCGGGCTCCTCCAGCCCTGCCTCAGCAGCCAGGGGCCCCAGGAAGGATTAACAGGGAGCTTGCTGGGGGAGCTGCTTTGTTAGGGGGTGCTGTATGTCACCAGGTGACTTGGAGCACAGACACCCAGCAAGGCCCCAGAAGCACAGGGTGACCGCTGCAGCTGACGGCTTGCTCCCAAAGAGCTAGAATACGTGGTGCGAGGACGCACATTACTCATGCCTTCATGGCAGCACACAATTGCCAGCTCAGAAGTAGCACAGAAGCCAGAGGCTGCCTGCACAGGAAGAAGCGACGCGCCAGCCCCCTTCCCTTCCAATTATCCCCAATTCAGAGCCCCCGGAGCGACGGGAGGCCAGCAGACAGCGGCACTTCGCTGCTCCGCACAAACGGGAGACTCCCCGGGACACTGGGCTGAGAGTTGAGCACAAAGCCATTCCCAGCTCAAGGAGGAAACATCATCTGTTAAAAATGCGAGCAATAGGGTCCGCCGGAGCTCAGGAATGTCGCTGCTGAGATCTTTGCATTCTTGGAGTTACTTTTTTTAGTCCCCGCACGGATGGTCCCAGAAGCCTGGGGCAGGAGGAGGAGGAGGAGAGCAGCTCCGCTCGCCGGGAGGGGTCGGCTCTGGGGGGTCCCGGGGGGGGGCACGGAGCCCCAGCAGCAGCCGGAGGACAGCGAGGGATCGAGGCACAACCACCTCGTCCTCCTCCTCCTCCTCCAGGCCTAAGGCCAGACCCCAACAGCACCCGAGAGGCTGCCCCGGGGTTTATTTCGGTTAAAGCACCCCACAGAGAACCGGGAGCACCGCGCTCCGCCGGGCAGCTCCCAAGGCGAGAACCCGGAGCTGGGAGGCAGCGGGCGGAACCGGAGACTTAAAAAAAAAAAATTAAAACAAAAAGATAAAATAAAATCAACAAAACCCGGGGTAACGCGAACCAGATGCGGCTCCCAGGGGCAGCGCTCGCCGCCGCTCCCCTTCCCGCCGGGACCGGGGCTGCGCCCCCGGCCCCCGGTCCCGGTCCCGGTCCCCCCCCCGGCCCCGCAGCACCCGCCGGTGCGGGCGGCGGCGGCACCGGGAGCCCCGGGGGCGTCCAGCGCGGAGCGTGGCTGGGCAGGTGCCCCCCCCCCGCACCCACCTTGTCGAGGCAGTTGACCTTCTCGGTGGGGTACACGATCTTCCCGCAGCGGGCGCAGTTGGGGTTCATGGCCGGGCTCCGCTGCCGCCCGCCGCTGCCGCCGCCGCCTCTGGGCCGCCGCCCGCGCCCCGCGCCGCTAAATAAGGGGGGGGGAACGGGGGAGGGGGCAGGGGAGGGGTTTCGCGGGGGGGGGGGCGGAGCCGTGGCGCGCGCCCACCCACGCGCGCCCCCCCTCTCTCCGCGCGCGCGCACGCACACACACGTGCCCTTGCACGCGCGCCCGCCCCCCACCCGTGAGCAAATCGCGGTGTGGGCGGGGGCGGGCACACGCGGCACCCCCCCCCCACACACACACCCCCCCCCCCCCCACCCGAGGGGGGCTCCCGCCCGCGCGCGCGTGCTCGGGGCGGCCCTCCCCGCGTGCACGCGCGCGGTGCACGGCCGCCCACGCGTGCACGCGCGGCCCCTTTGCACGGCCGCCCACGCGCGGCCCCTTACCCCTGCCCCGCAGCCCCCCCGGGACCCCAGCGGGGCCCCCCCGGTCCCGCCCCGCCCACGCGTGGGGCCGCGGCGCGCACTTAGAGCGCGCGGGGCGAGCGCAGCGGCAGCCGGGGGTATAGCTCAGTGGTAGAGCATTTGACTGCAGATCAAGAGGTCCCTGGTTCAAATCCGGGTGCCCCCTCGAAGACGGATTTTATTTTCATTTTTCCGCTCCCACGCGTGTTTTCCCCCTCGCTGTTTCGAGGCGCAGCGGGAACGCGCAGCCAGCAGGGCACAGACACGCGGCCCCGGCTCCCGTGGGTGCCTCCTGCGTGTGCAGGGCGGCCGCTTCGCAGCGCTGTGCTCAGGGTCAGGCCGGCAGCGCTGGATCCTGACCCCACAACGCAAAGGCCGCGGGCAGGACGCTGTCACTGCTCCTGTCGCTGCTCCCGCCCGGGGGCAGCTGCGCCCCAGGTCCCCCAGCGTTATCCCATCCCAGAGCCTGTCGCAAAAGAAGGAGCCTCACAAAGGCAGGAGTACTTAATAACGCACGCCCACGCCAAACGAGGCTGCGCTCGGCTCTCTTCCCCCTTCTTCGTTTCAGGATGCGGCTTCAAATTGGTTTCCTTCGTTTAAAAGCAGCTTATCTGATCCTCTCGCAGGGCGCCCACTCCTTCCCTTCCTGATACCTCACCCGGCACTTCCCACCCCCACCAGCCTGCCTCCCACCCTTTCCTGGGCCATTTTGCCTTAAAATAAGGCACGCTTTTCTGTGCACCCAGCTCTCTGGGATGTCCTCGTGGGTGGTTTTTGCTCTCTTGGCTCAGGAGATGCTGCTGGGTGACAGAGCCTGTTCGTCACCCAAGGGTTTCGGGCGGGCACGCTCCCCGTACGCCACAATTCAGCCTCGCCCCTACACGCGGCGAAGCTGCTGCTTCCCCGGGGCAGCCGAGGACACGGCTCTGCCGGGTGCTGTCCCACCTACGGCTTGCTCTATTTTTTTTCCGGAGCTGCATCTTGCGTCTGGCACACTCGGCCTGGCCCCACGCGTCAGCGTGCCCTGCGGTTTGGCCCGCGCTCCTCTCCTGATGGGTCTGGTGATGGGTGAGAGCCGATGGCCTTTCGGGACCCCACTCGCGGAAGATGTCCTGGAAAACAGAGCAGCGCAGGACGTTTGTGCTGTTACTCCAGGCAATGCTTTTGTACTTCTCTCATCAGCTACAAACCGGGCGTTTACCGTCAGCAGTTCAATTCACGGCTGTTAAACCCCGTACCTCTGCGCTTACTGCCGTTATTTCCCGTCATTTGCCTTCAAGCCATCAGGCTGCATCCCCAGCCCCGCGCAGCGTTTGGGGGCGATGGAACATCGCGAGCAGTGCCGCTTGCGCCTCCCTGAAAATAAACCTGGAAACCCCCTGAGTAAATCCACTGTACGTCGCCTGCAGGCAAAAGGCTCTTTCAGGCTGTGGGCGAACGACGCCGGGTTTTGTAAAGCTGCCAGGGCTGGAAAAGTCCTGCGGAGGTAAAATCCAGAAGAGGCCGATTCCAGAGAAGCCCCGGCCTGCCCCTGCCCCCCCCCCCCCCCCCCCCCCCCCCCCCCGCCACGGGTAAAGGGGTGCGGAGGGGGTTGGGTCTGGGCAGGGGGTATAGCTCAGTGGCAGAGCATTTGACTGCAGATCAAGAGGTCCCCGGTTCAAATCCGGGTGCCCCCTCTTTTACGTTTCCTTTCTTTATTTGTTTGTTTTCGGCCCCTCTCCTCCTATCGTTTAACCGCTCTCCCCTTTTCGGGAACAAAACCCCAAAACCGTGGATTTTCACCCCAAATTGAACCGTCAGGGCCCGGCCGGAAGCCTTTCCCGGTGTCCACGGCGCACCCCAGGGCAGGGGGGGCCCGCCCGCGGCACGCGTGGGGAGCCCGAAGGGGGCCGCGCCCCCCCTACCCCTCCTGCCCCCCCGCTCCCCCCCCCTCCCGCCCGGTGCTCCCGGTACCGGCGCTGCGCCCCCGCCCGCCGCCTGCAGGGGGCGCCACGTGCCACTCCCTGCACGTGATATCCCCTCGCCGCGTGACACCCCCGCCACGTGACACCGGCCGCGCCGGAGGGGAGGGGGGCGGTGCTGCCCCATATCCCGGCGTGCCCCGCGCGCCTCCCCCTCTTCCGGCGCCAAGATGTCGAAGCGAGGTGAGGCGGGCGCCGGGCCTGGGCCCCATCCGCCGCCATCCGGCCCCGGTCGCCGCCCCCGGGGCTGGTGCCGGGCCGGGGGGAGCCCGGAGCGCCTCGGAGCGCCTCTGAGCCCGGGGATCCGGCCGGGAGCTCGGGGCCCGGAGGCCGCAGCCGGTGCCTGAGCCCCGGCGGCCCCGCGCAGGCCGCGGCGGCCTCACGCCTGTTCTCTGCCCGCAGGACGCGGCGGTTCCTCCGGAGCCAAGTTCCGCATCTCCCTCGGCCTGCCCGTGGGCGCCGTCATCAACTGCGCGGACAACACGGGTGAGCCGGGCCCCGGGTCCGCCGCTGGGGCGGGGGGGCGGGAGGCGGGGAGCGGCTGCGTGGGCCCGGAACGCGGCTCTCCGCCCGGATCGGCGGGTCTGTGCCTTACTGAGCCCCTGTGGGAGGGCACGGCGATAGCACCGCTTTGGGGTGAAGCAGCAGCTGGTGCCGTGAGCTTCAGCGGGTTTTTTGATAGGATCCTGCAGGGGAGGCGTGTCGCGGTGCAGCCTGGTTAATGCTGAGCCTTTCTCTCCGCAGGCGCCAAGAACCTGTACATCATCTCCGTGAAGGGCATCAAGGGGCGCCTGAACAGGCTGCCGGCGGCCGGCGTGGGTGACATGGTCATGGCAACCGTCAAAAAGGGCAAGCCAGAGCTGAGAAAGAAAGGTGAGCGTGGAGAGGGGCGGCTGCGCCTGCGGGGCGCTTCTCAACCTCAGCTGCAGCACAGCTGCTCCTCTGAGAGGTGTCCCTGTGAGCAGGGGGCTGCAGGCCTTCCCCTCAAGGGCACCAAGAGTCCTGCCTTACACCACTGCAGGAGGCAGGCGCCTGCTGTCCGGAGCGCTCGCTCCACCCTTCTAAAAAGCACTTGTTGGGTCTGCGTCCAGTGGCTCAGTGAGTTGTCGTGGAAGGGCAGAGAAAAGCATCGCTTTTGGGTGAAGTGGCAGCTCGTGCTGTTCATTTCAATCAGTGGTGTGACAAGGTCTGGGAGATTGCTGCTGTTCTGGAGGGGAAGGAAGGGGTTCTTGCTGAGCTGTGTCTGTAAATTGACAGATTTAGAAATAAACAGTGACTTTTGTGGGTAGAAGTCTAGTTGTCAGCTTTAAGTGTACTCTTGTTTTCAAGATAGTTTCCCTTAGAGCCAAGGAAAGCACCACGTGCTATAGAATGTGAGACACGATGGCAGCTGACACTTCCTCCTCTTGTAACTGAGGTATGAATAAGACCCTTATATTTACACCCGTGTCTCTAGATGAACTTGAAGCTTCATTCCAGTATAGCCAATGAGTTGACAGAGTTCTCCGTTATTAAAGATGTGAAGTTCATATCAGATTTTTCAAATTCTGTAAATGTGCAACCGTTGCAGTTGATCAGAACTGGTAGGAGTGGAAAAAACGCTACCTCTTATAAGGGTGGTTAAAAAAAAATTGCTGTCAGGGTAAACTTTTGATTCACTCCGTGAGCATCAGTCCTGCTCTGCCAGCGTGATGCCAGGGGTGTTGGCTACGATCCCAGGAGTTGCTGAAGAAACTTAATACGTTGTGTGATGTGAGTGCTGAAAGGTTGAGAGTAGGGTGACTTACCTGTCAGCCCTGCTGAACGCGTAGCCTGTGTTGGAACTGCGGCCCCAACGCGCAATTCAGCTCCCTAGCAAAGTAGCGTAGATAAGAGATGCGTTGGGTTAAATGCTGCAGCAGAGTTGCTCCTCTGGGGTGTCTGCTGCTGAGCAGGATGCTCAGGATACTGAGTTGCTCGTTTCCCTTTGCAGTGCACCCAGCAGTGGTAATTCGGCAGCGGAAATCATACAGGAGAAAAGATGGAGTATTCCTGTACTTCGAGGACAACGCAGGAGTGATAGTAAACAATAAAGGGGAAATGAAAGGTACGGACGGGAGCCTTCCTGCACCGGGCAGAGGCGGAGCGGGATGGCGGGCAGTACCTGGTAGAGAGCTCGGCCAGCCTGGGCGGAAGGTTCCGGATTCTCCTCAGACTTGAGCGTGCAGCCAGGCTGACCTGCTGTTTGTGCAAGATGTCGCTGTGTACCGTCACACCTGCACGGCTCTCTAACGCGCTGTCTTGTTTTTCTCTTCGCCAGGTTCTGCAATCACAGGCCCTGTGGCTAAGGAGTGTGCAGATCTGTGGCCCAGGATAGCCTCCAATGCAGGAAGCATTGCATAAACGTGCTCATCTTTGCAGAGATGAAATAAAAGTACTTGTACCAAATAAAGAGTGTCTTCCTTGCCATTGTTAAGCTTGAACTACCGTCCTCTGCTAGGCGTGACGGTGTTAAATTATTTCAGGTCTGGGAAACGTTTTCCAGAACTTTGTATGCAGGCAGGTCCAACAGCGGGAGAGGGGGCCTGGTGGTTAAGATCCAGTGATCAGCCTCTTTGAGGCGAGTTCTTGCGTACTGGGACTCCTGCGTCTGGAGGGTGCTTGCCCTGGAATGACAGATCTTCCCAGCACTGGCTGAATTCATCCAACATGGATAAAAACAGGTCCTTTTGAAAACTTCCACGAAAACCGTTTGTACAGGGGCTCTCAAGCGTTAGAAATTTTCTTCCAGAATGGGCAATTTAACTGAAGTCTGATTCTGCGTGGGGGAAATTCTTGCCTGAGGTGCATCAGATTAAACTCGCAGAGTTTGTTCTGTACAGCCGGCTAAAAAATGCTTTCTCAGACCTTGCTGGAGACAGTGCAAGGATACATCGAGCCCACTGCTGTCAGCTGAGGGAGTGGCTGCAGTTTGTGCCTCAAAACCTCGACCAGTGGTGAAACAGGCAGGGGGTCACCGGCTGCTAACTGCGAGTACAGGGGGTGCCTGAACGTTCAAATCACCTGAGAGGGGTCATGATCAGCTGCAGGGTGTTGCCTACCCCAGATGCTGTAAAAGCTCCCTAAGCGATGTGAAATTGCTTGTGACCTTCTCTAGCTGAAGGAGAGCCATGAACGCATTTCTGGAGCTAAATGCTTTGCTTGAGAAACAGAAAAAAGGAGCCTGGATGTCTCCAAGCAGCTGCCTGCAGTTCTGTGGTGTTTGGGCCGACATCTTGTGGCCTAGAAGTCGTTTTTTAGACTTTCCTGCTGGATTCAGCACGAGCTGTGCACCAGCAGCGGCTGGGGAGGGGAAACTGGGAAAGGGACGTGGGTGGACCGAGGGCGACTGTCTCTTCTCCAGGCTGTTCTACGGAGCGGGTGAGCAGTTGTGGCTTCCTAGCAGACCCCAAACCCTGGAAGGTCCAGCAGCTGCTGGGGGAATTGCTGCAACACCCCTTGGGAGGTGACCACCTTCCAAAACATCAGTGGTGATGGAGCTGTTTGTGAGGCCATGGGGAGAGGAGCAGGCACCTGCTTATGAGTAAGAAACGAGCACTAGAATAAAAGTGTTCTCTCTCGATCTGTCTTTCAACAGCTCATGGTACGTCTTTGATTTATGAAGACTTTTTCCTAGGTAGGACACGGCACGGCTGGAAGTTGGAGGAAAGCGTCTGGGTGTTGGCGTTTCCCTTTCCTGCAGCCTCCGGCCCGTCGGCAGGGGAAGGCAGCGAGGCCGCGGGCAGCGCAGGAGCTGCTCCCTGCGAGGTTCGCGTGCTCCGCTGGCAGGGCAGGCCGTGAGCAAACAGAGGCACGGCCGAGCGTTCTGAGGTGGGTGTTTCCGAGCGTTCTGTTTTCCCACTCCATCACGGGGTGCTGTAAGAGAAAGCAAAGTGGGAAGCGGTTGTCGTGTCCCCCAGGAGCCCGTGAGCAGGCGTGGTGCGAGGCCTGGGGCCGGCGAGGCCGGGAGGAGGCCACGGAGAGGGAAGTCGTGGGGGAGCCCAAGGAGAGGGAAGTCCTGCGGGAGCCGTGCTGCAGGTGCTGTGAGCACAGGCTCTGGAATGCGGCAGAGCTGCCCCAGCAGCGGCCACAAGGAGCTCCCCGGGCAGGTGCTGCCCAGGTGGGGGTATAGCTCAGGGGCAGAGCATTTGACTGCAGATCAAGAGGTCCCCGGTTCAAATCCGGGTGCCCCCTCCCCTTTTCCGCTTTTTGTCCCCAAAAGGTCCATTTGGGGCTTCTCAGTTGACTGCTTTCCCCTGAACTCCCTGCAGGGAACGTCCTCTGGCAGATGCGGAGGTAGCCAGGCACCAACAAGATTGCTGAGAAGAGGAGTGGCACCACGGAGGTTGTGAGTAGAGAGAGGAGCATATCCTCGAGCGGTGCTTTTTGTGCTGGGAGTACCTTGCCAAGGTGTGCTGGAGTTGTTCGGAATGACCAGAAAAATCCCATCCAGGAGGGGGCTGGCCCAGGGGGGTATAGCTCAGTGGCAGAGCATTTGACTGCAGATCAAGAGGTCCCCGGTTCAACTCCGGGTGCCCCCTGGGGAGTGTCCCCTCCCTCAGAGTTTTTAAGGGGTCACGAGAACTGTAACAAGTAAAGGTTTGCAGTTTCATCTTCTCAGAATGTTGGAAAATGCCTCAATTTAGGAGACATTTCTGGAATCGTCTTTCCAGTATGGATTTTTCTGGTCTTTGGAGGGCCCCGTCTAACACGAGGTCTTCCTCCCTGGCCTTGGAGAGGCGCTCAGCTTCCTCTCCTCTTTCTTGTTTTTCACAGTATCAGAAGACTTAGAAATGGTGGGCAAATTGAAAAAACCATGAGGCAGTGCTTCTCTCCACTGAGTTACAGAGTAGTAAACCAAAACAGAGCAAAATTAGAAGAGGAAGCAGGTGTCACTGGAGAGGGATTGGGAAGGTTGCCTGGTAGGGAATGAAGAGAACCAGAGAGCGTGTCCTCCGAGGGAGTCTGGGGTCTCGGTATCTTGGCCCCTGTGATGTTTTAAGCTTGGAATAAAATTTTCCACAGCAGGATTTGCTGCACTAGGTTCCTACTGAGGGCAGGTAGAAAAACAGGGGAAGAACTTGTTTTAAACTGCTGTTTTATTTGTGTGTGCACTCCCTCAGAAGGAGGGGGTATAGCTCAGTGGCAGAGCATTTGACTGCAGATCAAGAGGTCCCTGGTTCAACTCCAGGTGCCCCCTTTTTTTTCAAGAAAAAAAAAACATATTTTCTTCACCTTTAAATTCCTTGTGCTTTGCCCAAAGGGCTGGTCTCTGAACTTGCATATTCAAGACACTCAGCATTCACCTAAAGATGTGTGGCCCAAATCCCTCTCCTTGGTGGTGACTAAGCAAAGGCTGGTAGCCGCTGAACCCTGGGAGCCGTCATTTTGATCAACGAGGAAACTGCGGTGGCTCTGGGCTGTGTAAGTAAGTACGCCGTGCGCTCGTCTGTGATTCTGACTGAACTCGCTTTATCAGGTATGTTAAGATGCAAAGGAGCCTGACGTAAAAAAGCATAACCAGTAGAGAGAGAAACTATACAGGGCTCTGTATTTGTGTTTTTTTCTGCTCCTTGTCCAGTTGCTGAGCCAAGGGGGTATAGCTCAGTGGCAGAGCATTTGACTGCAGATCAAGAGGTCCCTGGTTCAACTCCAGGTGCCCCCTTAAGATTGTGTTTGTTTCTTTTTTTTTAAAGGCAAAAATGAGATGAATAGAACACACTTTTAGAACCTGTGTGTTTCTGCATTGCCCAGAGGACTGGTCTCTGAACTTCCATATTTAAGACACTGAGCAACTACCAGAAAATATATGGCCAAAATCAATACCCTTGTCTGTGAGAAAGCGAAGGTGTACTCGTAGTCCCTGTGCCACGGAATCAGCTCCTTTTTTTCTGCTCCTCGTAAGGGTATTAACCCAAGGGGGTATAGCTCAGTGGCAGAGCATTTGACTGCAGATCAAGAGGTCCCTGGTTCAACTCCAGGTGCCCCCTCTTTACCTCCTTTTCCAACCTTTCTTCTTTAAATACAGAATAGGGGGAGACCTTCTTATGCTTCTCATTTTAGAAATCACTAGATTTTCTTTTGCCAGGAAGAAAACTGTGACTTTCTTCCCCTTGTTTTTTCTGAACAACGCATGTAAGAGCTAACAACGTGGTTCTGCAGACGTGGGATGCAATTCTAGTTTTTCCTGTCCGAGTAACTGTCATTAAGGATGGAGTAAACACTCGGGGAGTAAACGCTAACCACAATGTCGTTCTAGAAAATTGGACCTCGACTGAGGTGTTACGTGCAGGCAGCTGGGGCAGGTGCTGCAGGAGTCAGCCCGGGGCTGATCTCACAAGGCTGCAGCCGCAGCCAGGCGCTGACTCCCGCCCCCTGGGGGGCTCGAACCCCGCACCTCCGGCCCCGCGGGCAGCCGCGCTCCCCCTGCGCCACGCCCCAGCGGCCGGGGCCGCGCGTTTCGGGGCCGCGCGTGGCTCCGGGGCAGGGCGCCGGGCTGGGAGCCCGCAGGTGCCCGGTTCGAAGCCCCCCGCGGGCGGACCCAGCCCCAGGGCCTCCGGGGCTCGGTGACGGGAACGGGCTGCGGCTGCGGGCAGGCCCCGTACGCCCGGCTCGGCTCGCTGGGGCGCGCTCCTTTACCTGCGGCCCTTCGCGGTGCTGCTCTAAGAGATTTTGGGTTTCCTCCCGGGGGAACGGGAGCCGCGGAGGGGGGGCGCCGGGCCGGGCCGGGCCGGACCTTGCTCCGCCGCCTCCTTCCGCCATCTTGGCGGCTGCCCTCAGCGGCGCGGCGGAAGTGACGTCACGGAGCGGCGGCGCGGCCCGGTGACGAGCGGCGGCGGAGCGCCTGAATTTGTGTAAGTTTGGGATTTTCTGTGGTGACTCCCTGCAGAAATTACGTCCGTTGCCCTGTCCAGGCTGCTGTCAGGGTGATGAATCTGAACCCGCGGTCGGACGCTGGGCTCTGTGTATAACTGCTTTTAAAACCACCTTGTGCAGGCCTTGCTGCAGGGGGTATAGCTCAGTGGCAGAGCATTTGACTGCAGATCAAGAGGTCCCCGGTTCAAATCCGGGTGCCCCCTCCCCTTTTCCTCTTCTTGTCCCCAAAAGGTCCATTTGGGGCTTCTCAGTTGACTGCTTTCCCCTGAACTGTTTGTCTGCAGGGAACGTCCTCTGGCAGACGTGGTGGTAGCCTGGCATCAAGAAGAAGATTGACAGGAGAAGAGGACCGGCACCGTGGAGGTTGTGAGCAGAGAGATTTCCGTCAGTGTTTTTTTTGCCGGGAGTAATTTATTGGTGTGCTGGAGTTGTTCGGAATGACCAGAAAATTTCCAGCCATGGAGGAGGCTGACATGGGGGGTATAGCTCAGTGGCAGAGCATTTGACTGCAGATCAAGAGGTCCCTGGTTCAACTCCAGGTGCCCCCTCTTTTAAATGTCTTTTTCAGCCGGCCTTTTGCCCAGGAAAGCTCAGGGCTTCTGCTCTGAGTTGCTCTGCGCTGTTTTTGTGTAAGTTTGGGATTTTCTGTAGTGACTCCCTGCAGAAATTACATCCGTTGCCCTGTCCAGGCTGCTGTCAGGGTGATGAATCTGAACCCGCGGTCAGACACTGGGCGTGTGTAACTGCTTTTAAAACCACCTTGCGGAGGGCTTGCTGCAGGGGGTATAGCTCAGTGGCAGAGCATTTGACTGCAGATCAAGAGGTCCCCGGTTCAACTCCGGGTGCCCCCTTGCAATTGTGCTTTTTTCAGGAAAAAGTACGAGGCGTGTGCCTCACTTTTAGATCCTGCATGCTGCTGCATGGCCAAAGGGCTGCTCTCTGAACCGAACCCAAGACAGAGCGTTAACCTAAAAATGCACGGCCAAATTTGCGTGCATGTCAGTGACGAGGCAAAGGCACGATGCCAGTTCCTGGGCTGTAGGAGTCGTCGTTTTGATCAGGCAAGAGACTGCAGTGGTTCTACGCTTTGTCTCCTGTATTGATTCTCTGAATACACTTTGGCGTGTACATTTTAATGCAAAGGAGTCTGTCAAATAAAAAACCAATCCACCCAGTGGACATAAAATCTGAGCTGTCTGTATTTTTTTTTCCTGCACCTTTCTGGTTGCTGAGCCAAGGGGGTATAGCTCAGTGGCAGAGCATTTGACTGCAGATCAAGAGGTCCCTGGTTCAACTCCAGGTGCCCCCTCTGTGGTGTCTTTTTTTCAGCCTGCTTTTTGTCTAGGAAAGTTTGGGACTTCTGCTCTGAGTAGCTCTGTGCTGTCCATGGGCTTTTGTGTCTTTGTAACTGTCTGTATCTCTTTGCAGAAATTAACACCATTGCCATGTCCAGAAATGAAGTCCATTGCCTAGGGTTAGGGTTAGGGTCGTTAGGGGAAGGGTTAAGGATAGGGTTAGGGTTAGCTCCACAGGGGGGACTCCATTTGTTTTAAGGTTAGAGTTACGCTTAGGATTAGGCTCATTAGGGTTAGCATTAGGTTTGGGGTTAGGGTTAGGACTGGGGTTAGGGTTAGGGTCAGGGTTAGGGTTAGGGTCAGGGTCAGGGTTAGGGTTAGGGTTACAGTTAGGGTTAGGGTTAGGGTTTTGTTTAAGCTTAGCTTAGGGTTAAGTTTAAGTTTAAATTTTGGGTTAGGTGTAGTATCATTAGGGTTAGGGTTAGGGTTTAGGGTTAGGGTTAGCGTTAGGGTTAGGGTGAGGGTTAGGGTTAGGGTTACGTTTAGGTGTAGGGTCATTAGGGTTAGGGTTAGTGTTAGGGTTCTGGATAAGATTAGGTTTGGGGTTAAGTTTACGTTTCTGTTTGGGTGTAGGGTCATTGGGGTTGAGGTTAGGGTTACGGTTAGGGTTACGGTTAGGGTTAGGGTTAGGATGAGGTGTACAGTCATTAGGGTCAGGGTTGGGTGCAGGGTCATTAGGGTTAGGTTTATGTGTAGGGTCATGAGGATTATGGTTAGGTTTAGGGTTAGGGTTAGGGTCAGGGTTACGGTCAGGGTTAGGGTTACGGGTAGGGTTACGGTTAGGGTTAGGTTTAGGATTAGGTGTACAGTCATTAGGGTTAGGGTTAGGTGTAGGGCCATGAGGGTTAGGGTTATGTGTAGGGCCATGAGGGTTAGGGTTAGGGTTCGGGTTCGGGTTCGGGTTCGGGTTAGGGTTCGGGTTTTGTTTAGTGTTAGCTTAGGTTAAGGTTACGTTTAAGTTTAGGGTCTGGTGTAATATCATTAGGGTTGGGGTTGGAGGTAGGGTTAGGGTCAGGGTTAGGGTTAGGGTTACGGTTAGGGTTACGGTTAGGGTTAGGATGAGGTGTAGAGTCATTAGGGTAAGGGTAGGTGCTGGGTCATTAGGGTTAGGTTTATTGTAGGGTCACGAGGGTTAGGGCTAGGGTTACGGTTTCAGTTAGGGTTAGTGTTAGGGTTAGGCCTAGGGTTAGGGTTAGGCCTAGGGTTAGGGTTTGGGCTAGGGTTAGGGTTAGGGTTAGCTCCGCCATTATGGTTAGGTTTAGGGTTAGGATTAGGGTTAGTATTAGGGTTAGGGTTAGGTGTACCGTCATTAATGTTAGGGTTAGGGTTACTGTTATCTTACGGTTAGGGTTAAGTTTAGGTTTAGTGTTAGGGTTAGGGTTCAGGGTTAGAGTAGGGATTAGTGTCAGGGTCAGGTTTAGGGTTCGTGTTACAGTTATGGATACAGTTCAATTTGTTTGGAAAGAGAGAAGCGCAGAGTCCTGTTGCGTGTGAGGTTTCGTAAAGGCTGCCCAGGGCAGTTGAGGTGTACCCAAAGTCTCCCGTTGGGAGCACATTTTAACGGCAGAAGGAGGCCCTCTCCGTGTTGCCTGGGGTCCCGCTTAGGGCTCGGCTTGGTGGCTGTCCTCAGCGGCGCGGCGGAAGCGACGTCGTCAAACGGCGCCAGGCCCAGGCCTCAGCGAGGAGCGGTGGCGGAGGCTGCGCCGGTGGCGGGGCTGGGGGCGATGCGCGCCACGGGCACCCGCGGGCCTGGAGGGACCCCTGCCCAGGGCCCCGTTACCAGCAGCCGCCGCCCACCTGCCCCAGGAGCCACGGTCGGTTAGGGTCTGGCCGGCACCGGGGTCTGGTGCGGGGCTGGCGGGGCCCGGCCCGTAACGGGCAGCGGTGTGAGGTGGGCTGGGCACCGGGCTGCGTCCCCTGCATAAGCAGGCTGGGGTGGGAGACGCTTATAGCTCGTTATCCACACCTATAGCTCGTTATCCCCACTTATAATTCATTATCCCTTTGCTTCATTACATTAATTACACACCCCGGTGCTCCCTAGCTGCGGCTCGCTACTTCTGGCAAGGATTTTTTTTACCTGAAGCTGAAGCCTTTGATGTCTGTCTGATGCTAAAACGTTTGCTCTCATCCTCACAGGGCACGGCACGGCTGGAAGTTGGAGGAAAGCCTCTGGATGTTGGCGTTTCCCTTTCCTGCAGCCTCCGGCCCGTCGGCAGGGGAAGGCAGCGAGGCCGCGGGCAGCGCAGGAGCTGCTCCCTGCGAGGTTCGCGTGCTCCGCTGGCAGGGCAGGCCGTGAGCAAACAGAGGCACGGCCGAGCGTTCTGAGGTGGGTGTTTCCGAGCGTTCTGTTTTCCCACTCCAGCACGGGGTGCTGTAAGAGAAAGCAAAGTGGGAAGCGGTTGTCGTGTCCCCCAGGAGCCCGTGAGCAGGCGTGGTGCGAGGCCTGGGGCCGGCGAGGCCGGGAGGAGGCCACGGAGAGGGAAGTCGTGGGGGAGCCCAAGGAGAGGGAAGTCCTGCGGGAGCCGTGCTGCAGGTGCTGTGAGCACAGGCTCTGGAATGCGGCAGAGCTGCCCCAGCAGCGGCCACAAGGAGCTCCCCGGGCAGGTGCTGCCCAGGTGGGGGTATAGCTCAGGGGCAGAGCATTTGACTGCAGATCAAGAGGTCCCCGGTTCAAATCCGGGTGCCCCCTCCCCTTTTCCTCTTTTTGTCCCCAAAAGGTCCATTTGGGGCTTCTCAGTTGACTGCTTTCCCCTGAACTGTTTGTCTGCAGGGAACGTCCTCTGGCAGACGTGGTGGTAGCCTGGCATCAAGAAGAAGATTGACAGGAGAAGAGGACCGGCACCGTGGAGGTTGTGAGCAGAGAGATTTCCGTCAGTGTTTTTTTTGCCGGGAGTAATTTATTGGTGTGCTGGAGTTGTTCGGAATGACCAGAAAATTTCCAGCCATGGAGGAGGCTGACATGGGGGGTATAGCTCAGTGGCAGAGCATTTGACTGCAGATCAAGAGGTCCCTGGTTCAACTCCAGGTGCCCCCTCTTTTAAATGTCTTTTTCAGCCGGCCTTTTGCCCAGGAAAGCTCAGGGCTTCTGCTCTGAGTTGCTCTGCGCTGTTTTTGTGTAAGTTTGGGATTTTCTGTAGTGACTCCCTGCAGAAATTACATCCGTTGCCCTGTCCAGGCTGCTGTCAGGGTGATGAATCTGAACCCGCGGTCAGACACTGGGCGTGTGTAACTGCTTTTAAAACCACCTTGCGGAGGGCTTGCTGCAGGGGGTATAGCTCAGTGGCAGAGCATTTGACTGCAGATCAAGAGGTCCCCGGTTCAACTCCGGGTGCCCCCTTGCAATTGTGCTTTTTTCAGGAAAAAGTACGAGGCGTGTGCCTCACTTTTAGATCCTGCATGCTGCTGCATGGCCAAAGGGCTGCTCTCTGAACCGAACCCAAGACAGAGCGTTAACCTAAAAATGCACGGCCAAATTTGCGTGCATGTCAGTGACGAGGCAAAGGCACGATGCCAGTTCCTGGGCTGTAGGAGTCGTCGTTTTGATCAGGCAAGAGACTGCAGTGGTTCTACACTTTGTCTCCTGTATTGATTCTCTGAATACACTTTGGCGTGTACATTTTAATGCAAAGGAGTCTGTCAAATAAAAAACCAATCCACCCAGTGGACATAAAATCTGAGCTGTCTGTATTTTTTTTTCCTGCACCTTTCTGGTTGCTGAGCCAAGGGGGTATAGCTCAGTGGCAGAGCATTTGACTGCAGATCAAGAGGTCCCTGGTTCAACTCCAGGTGCCCCCTCTTTACCTCCTTTTCCAACCTTTCTTCTTTACAGACAGAATAGGGAGAGACCTTCTTATTATAAAACCCAGAGGTTTTAGAAGTCACTTCAAGTTCTTTTGCCAAACTGTCATGGTTTCCGCTGGGAGAGAACTAATTTTCTTGGTTAAGGCTTGTATGATGCTGTGTTTTGGATTTTTGGTTAAAATAGTGTTGATAATACACTGATGTTTTAGTTGCTGCAACGCAGAGCTTACACAGGACCAAGGACTTTTCTTCTCATGCCACCTTGCTGGGAGAAGGTTGGGAATGCGCAAGCCAGGAGGGAGACACAGACCAAGACTGCTGACCCACACTGGCCAAAGAAATACTCCGTGCCATATGATGCCGTGCAATAAAAGCTGGGGTAAAGAAGGAGGCGGCTGACAACATTTGGAGTTTCTTGGGCAGACAAATGCCTTCATGTATGATGAGCCGTGCTTTACTGGAAGTGGCTGAACGCCTGCCAGGTGATGGGAAATGGTGAATTCATTCCTTGTTTTGCTTTGTTTGTGGGCGCAGCTTGTGCTTTACCTAGTAAACTGCCTTTATTACGGCCCATGAGTTCTTGTATTTTTCCCTTTCGGGTTCTCTCCCCCATCCCACCTGGAGAGAGTGAGCTGGAAGCAGCCGTGTGGTACCCAGCCTCCTGCCGGCTTTACACCACAACACCAGGTCTGACGTTCCTATTTCTCCTGTGTTTTTGCTGAACAACGCACGTACACACAAGCACCAGAGGCGATGCAGATCTAGTTTTTCCTGCCTGAGTAGTAATTGAAATAAACAGCGAGCACCACGGCTTTATGGAAGCTGTGGTTAACGCAGCCAGGCGCTGACTCCCGCCCCCCGGGGGGCTCGAACCCGGCACCTCCGACCCCGCGGGCAGCCGCGCTCCCCCTGCGCCACGCCCCAGCGGCCGGGGCCGCGCGTTTCGGGGCCGCGCGTGGCTCCGGGGCAGGGCGCCGGGCTGGGAGCCCGGAGGTCCCCGGTTCGAAGCCCCCCGCGGGCGGACCCAGCCCCAGGGCCTCCGGGGCTCGGTGACGGGAACGGGCTGCGGCTGCGGGGAGGCCGGGCCCTGCTCCCCCGCCTCCTTCCACCATCTTGGCGGCTGCCCTCAGCGGCGCGGCGGAAGTGACGTCGACAAACGGCGTCACGGCCCGGTGACGAGCGGCGGCCGGGGCCCGGCGGGGAGGGGAGCGCGGAGCGAGCGGCGCCATGGGGGGGGGCGACCTGGTGAGGGGGGGGCGGGCTTGGGGGGGAGGCTTCGGGGACCGGCACCGGGCCTCGGGGTGTGGGCCTCGGGGTGTGGGCCCCGGGGTGTGGGCCCCGGGTCCTCGAGGGATCGGGACAGGGCCTCAGGGGGGCTGGGAAAGGGCCCTTGGTGTGCGGGCTCCGGGCCCGTGGGCTCCTGGAGGCGGCCCCGGGCCTCCGGGTACCGGCACCGGGCCTCGGGGGGTCGGGAGAGGGCCTCGGGGTGCGGGCTTAGGGCTCCGTCGCGCTAGGGAGGGTCCCGAGGCCGTTCCCCGGCCCCTTGCTGGGGCGCTGAGTAAGGGCCCTTCTGTGGTGTCGCTCCCTGCAGAACCTGAAGAAGAGCTGGCACCCGCAGACCCTGCGCAATGTGGAGAAGGTGTGGAAGGCCGAGCAGAAGCATGAGGCCGAGCGCAAGAAGATCGAGGAGCTGCAGCGGGAGCTGCAGGAGGAGCGGGCCCGCGAGGAGATGCAGCGCTACGCCGAGGACATGGGCACCGTCAGGTGAGGAGCGGCCGCTGGCACCAGTGCTGCCTGGTGAGGTGCTCCGTGCCCTGCTGGTGCCCCTGAGGGATGTATTTTCAGCACTGTTTTTAACGTGTACGATGCAGAAAGTTTTCTGCTCACCTTCGTGAGCCAGCGCTTTAAGTTTTACCTCTTAGTTTTACCTTTAGAAGGTAAAAGTTTTACCTTTAGGGTTCTGTAATAGAAAATAAGACGCTCTTGTTTGCAACAGGAAAAGAGAAGAGAAGTTGGAGTGGATGTACCAGGGTCCTGGGGGCATGGTCAACAGAGAGGAATACCTGATGGGTCGCCCCGTGGACAAATACGTCTTTGAGAAGACAGAAGACAAGGATGCGGGCTGTTCCAACGAGACAGGACTTCTCCCAGGCTCCATTTTTGCCAAGTCTGGTGCCAATTCTGTTCTAGACATGGCAAACAAAATCCGTGAGGATCCACTCTTCATGATAAGGTACCAAATGTGGGGGCGAAAGCAGCAGTAGATCAGGCAAAGCATTCATGATAGTAGCTTGATAAGAACTATCTTAGTTGTTTACATAAAGATTGCTGTTAAGTTCTTTCCTCAGAGTTTCTTCTGTTTGTTTGTGAGCTTTAGGTTGTAGGTGGCAGTCCTGGCTGCAGAGAGTTCATCAGCTGCTTACATGACTAACAGGTTTTTGGTTGTTTTCTAGACACAGCAACATGTCAAATAACGTGAGTCAGTTTGCTGCTTTTCAATAGTTGTGCTAACTTGAATTGAACAAAGATTGTCATTCTTCTTTGATTCATCTCTGCAAACTTAGGTCACCCACTTATGTGCGTGTAAATATATCTGGTCTGCTCTGAGAGTTGAGCCGTTTAACAGCGTTGTAGCCCAATGGATGTTAACAGAACAATTTTTGTTTACCCTATTAGCTGTGCTCTCATGGAGAAGAAAAGGACAGACTTCAGCTTAGTTGGACCTGTTTTGCTGATATACCAAACTTGCCTGTTTTTCTGCTTTATATGTTTTTAGAGGTTGCGCTTGGGGTCTCATGAAAATATGCTTTGAGTTGCTTGCAAATACTAGTTTAATTTTCTTTTACCCTGTTCTAGAAAGAGAGAGGAGGAGAAGAAGAGAGAAGTTTTGAATAATCCTGTAAAAATGAAGAAAATCAAAGAACTGGTAGGTGTTTCTCAGTACTCCTTCACAGACTCAAAGCACTGAACGCACTGAGGACAGGTTCATAGGTCAAGTTAATATTTAGGAGGAGGAGCTGAGTTCTGTTTACTGACTTTCATAGGAAAACAGAATAAATTCAGCTTTGTATAATCCCTGTATAATAGGACAAAGTTCCCTATCAGTCTGTCGGCAACAACTAATTTCTCATCCTTTTGGATACAGGGGTATTTTTCTCTTCCTGCTCCTAAGCTGTGCTTTTTCAGCTAGCGATTAATTGTTGACTTAGTACCACAGAGTGATAGCAGATGCAGGATTTTGCATGAATTGGTACCATGCTGACACTCCGTTGAGCTCTCTAGTTTTGAGAGAGGACCTTGCTAAAAGCTTTATCTTTTGTCCCAAGAGCTTCTCCACAGAGAACTCTGTTACTTTGCCCTTTCCTTGTGATGCTGACTGCACGGGTGTAGGGACAGTAATTATTGCTAATGAGATAGTGTTTTGCTTTATAGCTGCAAAACAGTTTGGATAAAAAAGAGAAAAAGAAGAAGAAAGAGAAGAAGAAGAAGCACAAGAAACATCGACATCGCAGTTCTAGCAGTGAAAGTGCCAGCAGTGATGAGGAGCGAAGCAAAGCTAGGTATGTTTCAAGGTTTTGTAATAAAAATATCGTGTCCTGTTTCAGTTGGCTGTTTTTCTTGCCTTTCTAGTCCTCTGCAAGTCTTACCTTTCTAATTCATGCTCTTAATTTGCCTGTTTCTGTATTGTTACTTCATTGGTTTTGTATCATTAAATTATTTTTATGACATCTTAATGTAAAAAGTATTATATTATTGAGTTTATCTGCATCAAAACTACTGCTCTGTTTTCTCATTAGGTCTCAGAAGAGGATGAACAGTTCTTCTTGGAAACCTGCTCCTACCAAAGTCCCAGGATACGGCTTACAGGTAAGTACCTGTGTTTCGCACAGCTTTCAGCAGCAAATTCATGGGTTAGGGAGGAGCAAGAATTTACGCAGCTTGATGCAAGAGGCTGCTCCACCAAGTAGAAGAGGATTATGATTTAAGAAAGTTGAATGTGGAGCCATCCAAGTCTTGAAACCAAAGCTGTTCAGATGCTGGTAGGACTTTTATTCTCTCTGAACTCAAGTTAGGATTTATTTACTTTCTCTTACCAGGGTCACACGTCTGTTTAAATACTGTGCTTAATTGTCATGACAATTTCTTGTATGATGCACCGTAAGTTAAACTGTCTTCTTAGGGACAGGCTTTAATAAGAACCTAGGAAGTGAGATAACACAAACATGAACACAAAAATGTTCACTGGCTCCTGCCCTTAGTCTAACCTGGGGTCTCCTCTGTAGCCTCCCAGCGCTGTGATGCTCTCACGGGACATCTCTCCTGAAGGTCACTTTTGTATTCCAGGTTAGAGACTCTGACCTGAGCCACAAGTCTCGGAGTTCCCCAGCTTCCGGCCAAGAGAGGGCCCCCCACAAGCACCGGGATCGCTCCAGGTCCAGGAGCCAGTCCCGCTCGCCACAGAGACGTGCGAGCAAGAAGAGCACAGAACAGTCTGGGTGCAGGGGATCGAGCTCTCCGCCTAGACACAGCAAACAGTGAGTGTGGCTGACACGGGTAACGTAAACCAAGGGCTGCTGGCGGGGGTGGTTCCTGAGAAACAAAAGCCCTGTTACTCAGTCTCCTTCTGCCACAGTGTTCAGTTCTGGGTGTAAAGGCAGGAGCCGCGCAGTTGTGCGTGAGTGCAGAAACACGAGTTAGCAGCTGGAGGGGGCCTGTTTTCACAATGTGCTGTTCATTTGCGACACCCTCCTTCTGGGTGCACACGTTAGGTATTGCTTATGACTGTACTTAATTTGGGCTACTAATTTCCTTTAGAAGGTACTTGCAATTGCTGAATTACCCCTACTAAACGCTGATAAAATCAGATACCAAGTACTCATTGCTTGCTAATGAAATAATTAAAACAGATTAAAAATATATGACTCAATACACTATTAGCTTCCATTAAAATTTGTTTACAAAGTGGCCAGGTAACGGTCCTTTACTTCCAGGAGGGATTTTAGTTTCAGAATGTGTACAAAAAATCCAGGTAACATTTAGAGGTGTAATAATGTATGTTCTGTTCATCTGTACTAAAAAGAGGTATTTTTGTGTTGCAAACACAGCAATCGAGAGGAGAAAGGAAGAGCTAGAAGCCCTTCCCCTAAAAAGAGCTATCGACGACAGCATGTTCCAGGGTACACAAGGTAAGCAAAATCTTGTCCCTGTGCTTTTGGGGGGAAGTTGCCCCAAAGACGGTGAAACAGTTGGGTGTAATCTGTGAATCGAATTTTACTCTGTCTAAAATAGATTGTATCAGATGTCGAGAAGGTCAAGACAGAGAGCGGTGAAGTGCTCAGCTCAGTGCTCTGGAGCTTGGTTGTTAGTTAACTCCTTGGACAGCTTCCCAAACTGATTCACGTGGCTGCTGGTTCGCCATGTGTCTCGCATCACTTCGCAAGGCAGTAATGTGAAGAAAGCCTTTGTCCTACGGACTGTTAATTAGAAGCATTCTGTTTTACTGTCATCAGGAAAACGTGACCTTGGCAGCATCACCTTACCTGTCAATTAAAAATGAGAAGGCTGAAAAGAGGAGAAAAACAGGCTTTCCTAGGGGCATGGTAGAGCAGAACATTTAGACTTGAACTTGCAAGCTTTGCTGATGGGGTACCAAAGGAAAAGCCATGTTAAACAGCTCTAATTTTGAGGGTCATAACTCATAAAGAACGGAAAGGAAGAGAGGGTTGTGGCCTAGCGTACTTTTTATTTATAGTGGTGTTTTCTACACATATAGAAAGATCTCTCCGGAGGAACTGGAGCGTAAACGCCAGGAAATGATGGAAAATGCCAAGTGGCGGGAAGAAGAGAGAGCAAACAACCTCAGGAAACACCGAAAAGAGGAGGAGCTGGAACGAGAGCTGGAGAAGCTGGACTCCCGAGATGGAAAGTTCTTGCAGTGAGTGTCTTTATTATCTGCTTTTTCATTCAGGGGAAATACAGGCCACATCTTCTCAGGAGTGAGTGGGTGGTGGAATCAGCCTTTGAGATGCTCAGATTATGGTGTAGATCTGTCTGTACTTTGTTGTGCAGTAGAACTAGTGACATCTAGTTTTTCCAAATTCTGTTCTTAATCCCAAAAATATCGTAAACTTTTGTGTTAGTCTCAGTACTCAGACCAGGAGACTGGCGGTTAGTTATTTTTCTCCATCCTGTAGAAATGCCTAGTGTTTCACAAGCAGATGTTAAAAAAAAATCTATTTTTAGGAGCTTGCAACAGCTTTAGTCCTGCAAATCCATTGGGAGTTTGTGTGCCAGGGGCTTGTGGGACTGAAACCTGTGTGCAACAACAACGTGGACCGTTTTAGTGGCACGCCACCCTTGGTTCAGGAACACGTTGCTTTTCCCTCGTTTGCTTCCCAGAAAGCAATCAACTCCCCTGTGACAGATGCTTTTATAACTAATAGTTATATCTGGAAGATGGAGGAGACCTGAAAACTACTGAAAAAATATGTTTCTGAGCACAGATAAATAAAGCATTGAATTTGTTACAAGCCAAAGTACAAGCTAGTCAGTTCTTTCAGAGCAGACTTTAATGTGAAACAATTTCCTGCTTTCTATTTTAGATTCATTTGGGTGGATGACTTGGGGATAACGAAGCCTGCTAGAAATGGTGTTATGTTTGGAAAGAGAGTCTAATTTTTTGATTCGTTATTTTTTCTGCAGTCGCTTAAAACTAGAGAGTGCGTCTACTTCCACTCTAGAAGACCGAGTAAAACGCAATATCCACTCCCTTCAGAGAACTCCTGCGGCCTTGGAAAAAAACTTTATGCAGAGATGAAACTTGTTCTTCCTCTGCTCCTGTGCAGGAGCTAAGCGGACACATATCCCCAGAGGTGAGACCTCCAGCACAGGTCCATTGCTCTCTCCAGGGACAGCTCCCGTCTCCCAAAGAGGTGCTGGATTTCTGTGCTGCGGCGCACCGGGCGCTCTGGACTTCTGGCCCTGCCACTCCCTTCGTGATGACCACGACCTCGCCAACAAGCCGTAGCTGGAGGAGCCGCGCGCCCTCGTGTTCCGTAGCCTAGTGCCAGATCTCTTCCTGTTCTCTCCACCTTGCGTGGTACCGTTCTGTAGGTCCTTAGTGCCAGGCTCTGCGGGGCGGTGGCTGCTCTGTGTCCGGCAGGGTGTGCAGGCTCCTTCGCTGAGCAAAGCCCCGCTTCTGTCAGCCCTCGCAGCCCGCAGCCCACCCAGTCCCCGCGCGAGCTCAATGCCCGGGGTAACGCTGCAGCACCGAGGGCAGCACGCCGCTCCGCTCCCTCCCGGCGCGGGTTAGGAGCCCGCTGCGGGCCCGGTGCGTGAAACAGCCCCGGCCGGGGGGGGGGAGCGCTCCCGGGGGGGAGCTCCGGAGGGGACGGCGAGGAGCGGAGCTGGGGCCGCGCAGGGGGCTCGGGGTGGGTGCGGGTGAGGTGTCGGTGCGCGGCAGCAAAGGACTGCGTGTGAAATAGAAACGTTCCTGCCGAGCCCTTCCTGCCGGAGCCGTTCCAGCCGTGCCCCTTCTCGTGCCGTTGGGGGGGGGGGGGCCGGGGCCGTACGGCGGCGCGGGGCAACACCGGGGGCGCCTTTTCGCAGCGCCCCGTGACGTCGGCAGCGGCCCATTCATAATTCCAGGCGCCTCGCCGCTCATTGGTCCGTCCCCGCGGGGGGAGCGTGGCCCGGGCGGGGACGTCACACCAGTTGGGCGAGACCACCTCGGGGCGGGAGGGGGGCGGCATTTGTCTACGCGTCCCCTCTCCTCCAGCCACTCCTCGCCGGGACGCCCGCCACAGCCCAGTCCCGCTCCGCTCCGGTCCGCTGCGGTCTCCTCCGCTCGGCCCGGGGCTAACCGGTGACCGGCTCCGCGCCGTCGCCCCTTAAGCACCCCCTTTATCCCCCCCCGGCTCCTCAGCTATGGCACCGCCCGGTCCCGCCCCCTCCCCTCCGCCATCTTGGCTCCCCCTCAGCGCGGCGCCGCACGGGCTCAGCCGGGCGCGGCGGAACGAACCACTGCGGGGGCAGCCGGAGGGGGGGGGGGGGGGGGACGGGACGGGGAGGCGGGGACGGAACCACCGCGACGGGGAGGCGGGGGGGGGAGCCGAGGGGCCAGGCCGGCGCCGGGGCTTGACAGGGGCGGGCGGTACCACTGCGGGCGGGGGGCGGGGGGGGGAGGTGCCGCGCCGGGCGGGACCATGCGGAGGCGCTGGTAGGGGGGGGGGCGCGGCCGGGGGCTCGGGGGCTCCGCCATGGCCTCGAACTGCGCGGGGGGCTCGGCGGCGGCGGCGGGGGGGGGCGGCGGCGGCGGCGGCTCGGCGCTGGGCTCGGCGCTGAGCGCCAGCAAGACCAAGACGAAGAAGAAGCACTTCGTGTGCCAGAAGGTGAAGCTGTTCCGGGCCTCCGAGCCGCTGCTCAGCGTCCTCATGTGGGGGGCCAACCACACGGTGAGCGCCCCCGGACACCCCCCCCCCCCCCCCCCGGTTCCCCCTCCCCGAGGGGCTCCCCCCGGCCCCTGGGCGCCCACCCCGTGAGGGGGGCTCGGTGGGGCCGGCCCCGGCCCCTGCCCGCCCCCGGGGGCTCCCTCAGCCCCCCCCGGTCCCTTCGGGCCCCCCCCGGCACCCTCCTGTCCCCCCGCATCCCCCTCCCCAGCGCCTCCCCTCCGTGCCCAGCCCGGTGCCGTCCCCTCCCGCAGGGTGCCGGTGTCCTGCCGGGTCCCCCAGCGCCCCCAGGGCGCTCCCCCAGCGCCCCCAGCTCCGCACCCCCTGGCCAGCCCCCAGCCTGCTCGCTCAGGGCAGCCCCCGTGGCCCTGCCGTGGGGAGGGGGCTCCGCTGTGTCGCCAGGATCCCGCCGCTGGCTGTACGGGAGCGTGACGTGTCTCAGCTCCATCCTAAAACGCTCGGGCGCCGTTTGTCCGGCCTCACGTCCCTCTGACTCCAGGCTTTCAGCTGCCAGAACCGAGGCCGTGTGCTCCCGGGGCTCGGCCTCAGTTTCCCCGGGAGCTGTTGGTACCGGTCCAGTGGCTCCCTTGGAAATGCCTGCGAAGGCTCCGCTCTCGGGCCCACCTCCGCCGCTCGTCCCTGAGACCATCCTTACGTTCTCCTCTGGAAACCTCTCCCCTCTCTGTGAGGGCAGGCACAAACCTCGCACGGGAAGGGCAGCTTGCCTCTGCGCAGTCTGGGATGCGGGCGATGGATGCTGCTCTGGGAGGTGGTTCAGGTGGCCAAAGGATTCAGAAACCTCATCCCTTGAGTGGACGCACCCTCAGGTTCAGACACCTATTTCCCTATTGCATTAACGGAGGTTTCCTAGAGGATGAAAGGGGTCAGGGCTTATTCTTTGCAGAAACAAGTAACGCTCTCAGAAAAACAGAATTTTATTTCTAGCTTGCGTGACAATGGAATGAAAGCTTCCAAGTGCGGTTCAGCACGGCATTGTCTTCCTCAAAGGATGTTCCAAGTGCTTGCTGCTCAGAGCCTTACCCGAGAAGCAGGGTAATGGAATTAATCAGGCTTTGATCAGTGATGCTATTAGGAGCCGTGAAGAAACAGGGAGATTGGTGAGATTCTCCCCGGTTTCGTTTGTGGGCTCCTAGGGACAGTTGTTGCTTGGTGGCAGCGAGCCGTCTCTTTTGTAGCTGCCTGGTACTGGGAGTCCTGGCATCTTTTTTAGGCTCGGGATCAGGGCGCTGTAACTTTTGGAGCACTTGGCCGTGAAATGCTTGGGCACGGGGAAGAAGGCAAGCTGATAGCTGTGTCTGGACGCTGAAGTAACGAGATATATCAGATGGTCGTTATGAAGAAACTGCTGCCAGAAATGAGGTCCGTACCCCGAGGGGCTGGGAAAGGGTTTAGCAAACTTCAGCTGTGACCTCCTCACCCTTGGACAGGCACCCGGCATTTCCCAACAGATTCTTCCTGGTTCGTGTTCCCCCAGCTCTCTGCCGCTGCTCTCGGCTTGCGTTGGGGTGAGCCTTGGGGTGCCTGGAAGGGCTGGGAGCTGGCGTGGCCGTGCCGCGGAGCCGGCTGCGCGCCAGAGCGTTTGTGTTTGCTCAACACGCGAGCAGCTGCACCTCCCGAGCGCGGAGCAGGATGAGATGTTGGTGTCCCGCTTATCCAGGGAGCGGAATTGCTGATGTTCTTCCAGCAGATGGGTCTGGGCGGCTCTTGAGTATTTTCAGGAGTGCCTTTGAACGTCGTTAGAAATCTTACGGGGGCTTGTTTGATGTTTGGCTTCTGCACCCCAGTTTTTCAAGGCGGGGTGGATCCCGGGGCTGTGGGACCTGCCTCGGGGTCCCTGCAGCAGAAAGCGCCGCTGTCGGCACGGCCGGGAAGATGCTGTCAGAAATGTTGCAGTTGGGACGAACTTTTTCATGGACGAATCAAACAAACAAGCAAGCGTTTTATGCAATCCACCGTCTCTGCTGAGTGAGGAAATTCTCTTGGGTCCATTAACCGAGTCTGGCAGCAGTTCGGCCCTGCCTTGTGTTTGAACAGGCTGACCAGCAGCTGGTGCGAGTACAGCGATGGGTCTGGAGAGCATCTGGAGCAGCGATGTTAGCGCCCGGAGAACAGGAGCTGGGTTCTGGAACACCAGCTCCGAGCAGTTCTGTTCAAATATTGAGCCGGGTCTTGGCCGTCCCGGTGGTCCCCAGCCAACACTTAGAGCAATTGGAGCCGGGGTGGGGCCGAGGCTGGTGTAAACAGGGCCAAACGTGGGTGGTGTCAGCCCGGCAGCCAAATTTCGAACCAGAAAACCACGGAGGGGAGAGGACTCTGCGCGGACTCTTGCAGATAAGAGGAGGGAGCGGAGTCCCGGAGGCTCGCCCTCGATTTCTGAATCTTCTGTAAGCTGCTAGCCAGCGGTGTAAAATCCAGCAGACGTGGAGATGGCTCCTTGGGAGCTCTGCTCGTGCCTGCTGTTGTCATGGCACTGGGAGAGGCGACGCAGCTCCTCGGCGCCGTGCTCCGCGCGCCTCCTCTGTGCCCTGGCTGGATGCGTGCACGTGGGAGCTCGCCGGCAGCGAGGGGAAAGCCGCGGTGGCTGGAAGGGAGAAGCCATCTCGCACCGAACGAACGGCAAGATGAACGCGGCAGCGTGGTGTGATGCTCCGGAAACCATAGAAACGGGTGTAAGGTGCTGATCGTGCAAGGCACTGCCATCCCGGCGAGCTCGGGGGCTGCTGGGGGGGTGACTTGTGTTTCTGCTCCTTGAACGAGCAGGCGAGTTCCTGCGGGGCGCGACGATGCTTCTCCAGGAGCCAGGTCGTCAACTGGGAGCCATCCCTGGAGCACTGGGGATGCTGGCAGGCATTAAAAATTCCCGTTTCTGTTGAAAAGGGGTAGGTCTCTGCTGCTGGCACTGCGGATCTCGCCCGAGGCAGCCTCCTGCGCTCCAGAGGCTCGGATTCCTGGCCGAGGCAGCGGCCGATCTCCTCGGCCCCGTAGGAGCGGTGCCAGGCAGCACAAAGCGCAGCTAGTTAGCATTCGAGTGCCATAGCAAAACTGGGATTTGCAGCACGCTTCTCCCTGCTCTGCAGCGTTGTTTCTGGTGTTGCCGTGCTCGTTCCAGCCAGGGCAGCATCTGCCACGTACCAAACGGTGAAGCCCTATAAATTGGGACTGGCACGGGGCAGGCGGCGGGCGCTCGTCCTCTGCAGCACTTGCTGCCTGCCGCGGCTCTAATTGACCTCTGGAGAGCGCGGCGTACGGCGGGGGCGATGGTAGCCGGCGTTAGTGATTTGGTGGTTGTGAGCCTTCGCATCCCGGGGCCTTCTGTTAAAACAGGGACGCCGGGAGCTTCTTCCCTTGGGGGAAACACAGAGGAAAGCAGGTGTTCCCGGGCAGCTCAGCGAGCAACGCGGGGCTCAGGTGCCGGCTGAGCTGCAGGCTGTGGGTACGTGGCTGAACCTTTGTGCTCCTCGGCCCCGTTTTCCCCCCGGGGGCACGGTGCTGCCTGCCCTGCCCGTGCTGCGGCCCCGTCAGGACGTGGGACTGCTTGCCAGCAGGCCTCCGAGTACTTCGCTCCCAAAGAGGAGGCTCCGCCGTCGCCGGGGGCTGCTTTCCTCTCTTAAGGCACGCCGGCGTCCCCAGGGCGCTGATAGAAATTATTGACTCCAAGAATCATTCTTCCACAGCGTTGCATGGGGGTTTGTTAGCCTGGATGCTGATTAATCATGCTCTAATTCATGGAAAACGGTGGGGTTTTTTTCCCCTCTAACCGTTGCCTGGTTGTTCTGTGCTGAGAAGCTGCAAAGTTTTGCTGCAGATGTGGGTTTGTCTCCGTGCTGGTTGAAGTGATTTTGGCTGCACGTCTCTTACCTGCTTCCTCGGGGTGCTGTGAGGTTTAACTGGCGTTCGGGAGGTACTTGGTGCTGCCGGGCTGACAGGCATCGAGAGGAACAAACTATTTGTATTTTCCTGCACAAATTCCTGTTGTAAAGAATCCTAGAGAGTAGACTCTCACACTCCATCATCTGGATCTTGTTAGTAAACAAATTGCATTTTCCCATCAATTTACTAATGGTAATTGCCACTTTGAGGCTCCAGTCAGGTTTTGAAACAAAATTATGCCTGGCCCGTTCGTTCTGACAGCTGTCCCTGAATGACACGGAATATTGATGCGTATTTTATTGAAAAAGGAATTGGCTTTGGTGGCAGAGACAAATGATCAGCCGCAGGTAAACCCAGGATCCTGCTGACTGCTGTTCCTCTGCTGCCGGGCAAAGGGGCAAGGAGGGAGAACTGAGGCTCAGGAGAGAAGGGGGGGGGTCTCCTCTTCCCTCCCTCGCCTGCTGCTTTGCCCCAGGCCGTGGTCCCCGCTCTGGTGGCACCTGGTCGCCCTTCCCCGCAGAAAGGCAGCGGCTGGGACTGGCTGTCCTGACACCGGGCCACCCGCTGCCTTGTTCCTCCGTGCTGGGACAACCTCCGGGCACGGGGCTGTCCTTTGGTCTCAGAGCATGGTGAAACCAGCCGAGAATTGTGAAGCGTCCCTCCTGCGGCACCCGTGCTGTTGCCTGCTGAGGAGGCCAGCCGGTTTGTCTGAAATGAGGCTTGGTTTTAAATCCCCTGGGACCCTGCGAGCCTGGTGCGTGCGTGAGTTTTCTGCAAGGCCGTCGGGCTTGTGCCCTGCGTGCTGTGACCAGGGGCAGGATCAGTTTTGTGGGAGCTGCTCCAAAGTGCAGGTGGCAGCGGCAAAATGCTCTTCTCGGTGGTGCTGTCAGCTCGGGGCTGGGTCCCCGTCAGGTCGTCTGTGCTTTCTGCCCAGCGGGGAAATGGAAAACTCCTGCGCTCCTGTTCCTGTGCCTCTCAAGACAATCTGAGCCTATGTTGAGGGACTGACGGGTGCTGTCTGCCGCTGCCCCTCTGCTCCCAGCAGCTGCCTCTTCCAGAGCCAAGAACCCAGCCCAAGATCCCTCTGCCCACCTTGTGGCCAGCGCCAGCCCCGGGGGAGACCTCCAGAGCTCCAGGTACAGACAGACTTGGTACGGATGGGATACACCTGGGGGAGACAGCGGGGTCGGGCCGTGGGAGTGCTGGGCACCTCACTGCTGGGCACCTTGCTGTGACCTTGCCTCCTGTAGCATAAATACCCGGAGACACACTCTGCTATATATAATCTGCTGCACGCCTCTCCCTGGGGAGAAGGCGAGAGAGCAAACATGTGCCAGGCGTTCGTCACGTTGCTCCCGGAGGCTGCTCAGATTCCACCGCGATAAGCACAGGAGAGGAGCCCTACGGAGCAGTGCTGGCCACTGCCGTTCTCTGCTTTGGTTTGGGCAAGAGCTGGTGTTTCGCTCAGTGCTGCTGCGGGGCCAGGCCCTGCCACCCTTGGGATTGCCCTGCGAGAAGGCAGGGTTGAGATCTCCCCAGTCCACGGCACGGTGTGGGGCTTTTCCTTCCTCTTCCCTTGGGATCCTGAGAAAAGCATCAAGCATTGGAGTTGTGGGAGCACGCAGGGCGCATCCCTCTTGCTAAAAAATAAATCGATCAATCCCAAAGCCATGCTTTAGCTCAGGCTGGTGTCAGGAACCAGGACCCCGCAGCCATCTGACGGCGGTGGAGGAGCTGCTGCGAGTGCTGGGACCACAGGCGGCCAGTTCAGCTCCTTGGCAGCTCCGCGAGGCGGCGATTCGCGGCACAAATCCCTTCCTTTCCCCTGTCCTGCAGAGCCAGAATCCCGAAGCATCCAGAAAGCTCTGCTGCACGCAGCTGGAAGCGGGGAGAGGCTTCCGTGGGGATATTTTTTTGGCTGTTGTATCCTGGAGGAGTGCGGACCGCTTTTAAGCGAGGCGAGGTAGCTTGGCGCACCGTTTCTGCCAGTCAGGAGACGTGCAACAGGTACAACGTTTGCTTTGAGGTTTCTGCTTTGGCAGAAACGAGGACACCCGGAGACGTCTTGACATCTCACTTTGCTAACGCTCGTGTCTGCATTTCTGGCAGGGAGGAGAAAATCTCGAAATTGCTGTTCCCTCTCAGCCGTCAGCACCCTTCCTCCACTCTGGAACAGGCTGCTAATGGCTTGTTTGTGCCTCAGCACCGCCGGGAAGAGGGCTGAGAACAGGCGTGTCTCAGTGCTGTCGGGCTTCCCCTCCGTTAGACAGCAATAATTAGCGGCTGGAGGCAGCGCCTCTTGCTCGGCTCGGAATTAGCTGTTTTCTCCTCCCCTTTCTGCCAGTGGGGACATCGCAGCATGGGGCTCGCCGAGGCGCTGCCTGCAGTGGCTGGGACCTGGACCCCGGGGTTTGGAAGCCTCCCCGGTCCTGTTGCCTCTCCTCTCCTCTCCTCTCCTGTCCTCTCCTCTCGCTGTAGCCCAAGGGGCCGCTCAGTGCAGGACGTGGCTGAAGCCGGGGGGTTTTGGCCTCCTGCTCCGCTGTGATCACAGCCGACGGAGGCGTGTGACATGATTTATTCATTCCCCAGCGCGGCATTCCCCATACGTCCCGAAGCACTTCATGGGAGTGCTTAATGCTCCTCGGTGCTGCTGTAAAGTAAATACTGGGCAGGGCTTTAGAGAGCACCGGCGTGGCTCTTGGCAGAGCGGTGGCCGCTTTCCTTTCCGCTTATCTGTTGTGTGGGATGGCAGCCTCTGAAAATAGGCGTCGTTTCTCTTCGCAGCGCGCGTGTGTCTTTCCAGTCTGACGTTTGTTCAATCTGGTCTGGTTTTTTCATCGGTAACGACGGGGAGAGGATGTGAAGAATGCCCGCCTCGTCAGGGCGTGCTCGTGCGCTGGACAGCTCGCGGCACAGCTCCGCAGCCGGCGCCTCCGTGCCCCTCGCGGAGCCGAACTGTGCCCCGGATCCCGCTGCAGGATGCTCTCCTCCTGCCTCCTTTCATCTCCAGCTCCTCGGTGGAGACGTGGCAGCATCTCTGGGCTGTTTGTGCGTCCTGGTGTGTGCAGGGAGCCCCAGCACCGGGCTCTGTGTCCCTAGGCTGGCGGCCTGGACCCCCAGTCCCCGGGTGGCAGGAAGATGCCGCGTGCTGTCCGGGCGTGCTGGGGGTCGCTCGGCCTGCTGGGCTTTGGGCGCTGGGAGCAGAACCCAGAGCTGGCAGCTGCCAGGGCTGCCTGCTGCCCTCCAGCACTGCCTGCTCTCGAGCGCTGGCACCTCCTTGTCAGGGCGCTGCCTGGGGCAGGGCAGCCCAGCACCGTCCTCAGTGGTGGCTGCGGGGTGCTGCAGCGTGAGCCCGCCCGTACAATCGTAGCTGAGCATTCATTCTGCTGCTCCCCTCCATCCCTGTGGCTGCCGCACATGCCTGAGGAGCAAAAACCATCGAGGGGAGTGACTCATCCCTCCGGAGAAGGTGGGATAAGAGCAACGAGAGGCAGCAAACAGAGAAACAGCACCCGCAGGGGAGCTGCGCGGCGCTGCGCCGGAGCTGCCCGCTCGTTGTTCCGGCTGGTCGCGCTGGAGGTTCTGGCCATCCGTGGTTTGTAACACCGAGAACTAGTCCAGAAGTGGGCTGATGCAAAGCTTCCTAAATAAAGGCGAAGGCGATTTATTTAAAACATGAAATCTGCTGTTTCTCGGTCTGTAGGTTTGTCTGGATTCTAAGCTGGATCCTGGGCGATCAGATGAAAGAGCCGAGGCTGGCTGGGGGAGCACTCGCCCCGTGATCGATTGAATGAGATGTTTCTGTGGCTTGTAACCAGTGTTCTCCAGGCTGCTTCAGCACAGCAAGCTGCTCTGAAAGCCTGATGGGTTATATCCCTTCAAAACCAGCTCCTGGGGTAGCTGGCGTCCCGTGAATCCGTGGATGGTAACTGCAGGGTGGTGGAATTTGGGTTTTGACTCTGCTTTTCCTTTCTCTTTTAGATCAATGAACTCAGCAATGTTCCCGTCCCTGTCATGTTAATGCCCGACGACTTCAAAGCCTACAGTAAGATTAAGGTGGACAATCATCTATTTAACAAGTAAGTGTGAGCTCCACAACTTATTTGTAACTAAAGCTCTTTGCTGTAGGGGCAGCTGGTGCGGTGGAGGCCTTTTGGTTTGTTCCCTGCTCTAATGCCAAGAGGATCTGGCCTGGCTGTGTCCTGCCAAGACCACGCAGCGGGACATGGGGACGTGGGAGGGGGGAATCTGCCACCGAGGTGCTGCCTTGTGGCTTCGTGTCTGCGCTTTGAGGACAGGGCAGGAGTTGCTCCCCATGACCCGCCAGGATCCCTGTCTCTTTGAGGCTGTTCACAGGTGACAGCTGTGATGCTGCGTTGTGCCCCTGGCCCCCTGGGGTTTGTATGGAGTCAGCCCCTTCTCCTTTTCCCAAGAGATCAGCTTTTGGAAACCGTTTTAAAACCATGGCTGTGACTGGTGCCGAGAGCCGTGTTCACCCTGGCTCTGTGTACAGGTCTGCAGTGCTTCCTGACTGATGTTTCCTTTTCACCAAATTTCACGTGGATCAGCTTTAGAGAGCGGGAGAGTGGTTCAAAAGTTTGTCTCCGGCACCAACAATCTGCAGTAGCTGCTCTTCCCCTCTTTACCTAGATTTTATTTTCCCAAGTGTTGGCCCAAAGGATTCTCGTGGAGAAGGAGCAGACAAAACCTCCCGCTGTGCCCAGGCGGGACCGTCCTCTGCTTACACGGGGCAGAGGAAGAGCCGTGGGAGGGAGCCCTGGTGATGTCCCCCAGCTCCGGGGAGCAGCACACGTTGCCCTCGGTGCTGTGCTGGGCAGCGAGGGATAGGGATAGTGCTGGGCTGGTCGGAGTGCTCTGGAGCGTGCCAGGCTGCAGCCGAGTCAACCTCTCCCCTGTGTTCTGAGCGAGGTTTGGCTCACGCCGACCTTTCTTTTGACGCACCGGTGATCTGATCCCGTCTGAAATCAGAGCCCCCCCGCCCCGTTCCTCCAGCTTTTCATCTTAAACAGCAGCAGCGTGTTGCAGGGGGCAGCTGTGTTACCGAACGGAGCAAAGCGACAAAGGAGGAGGAAAGAGAAATTATTCTGTCAGACCTGCGCTTGTGACAGGAGGGATTGTTCTGTAAGGCAGACGTCCTCATCCACAGAGCCTCTAAGTCAAGGATCCTGCAAGCATTCCTGTACCAGATGACTTCTGTAGGCATCCAAAAAAACAAGCTGCCCTGACAGGGGCAAACATCTGCAGAACGGGGCCCTCGTGGGCAGGAGGGGGCTTGGATATCCGGGGTGGGTGATGTAGTGGGAGGCGAATTGAGCCTGATTTCACCTGATCATTTCACAAGGCTATCTGTTCTGCTTTGCCCTAGGGAAAACTTGCCAAGTCGCTTTAAATTTAAGGAGTACTGCCCGCTGGTGTTCCGAAACCTCCGGGAAAGATTTGGGATTGATGATCAAGACTACCAGGTACCTTCTCTTCTCTCCCTGCCCTCCTGAATCCTTTCTCCTGGACAGAATAACAAAGCTGGGGGAGAAAACACAACACCAACGTTCTTTGTGGTCAGTTTTTATGGCCTTATAATCATGGTTTGAATGGTTTTACCACTGGCCCCCAGCAGTGGATGAGACCTTTCTGTGCCAAGCAGTGGGCAATCGCAGAACGAAAAGATGATCCCTGCTCCGGAGAGCTCACGGTGTGGGCATACAACAGGAGGCAGCAGCTTGCTGCAGACAGGCAGGAGCTGGGGGATAACAACGATCCAGATCTGCAGGGAACGTGAGCCTGTCATGTTTTGGTAGATTTGGGTGCTGCTTTAACTAAGTGTGTGCTGCTGAATTGGGTTTATCCAGATGGCTGCTGCTTGGGGACACGTCCGCCAAGGCCGGGGGCTCCGGCTTGGCTTGCCTTGGAGAGGAGACATTTCCTTGTTTTGGTACAGCTGGGCTTAAATCCAGTGAAAGATGTTGAAGCTCTTACAGCAGGGCCACCCTTTGGCACGCAGCTCGTGGTCTCACGCACGCGGGAGGCTGTGTAGCAGCCCGCTGGTTAGAGGCCACTTAAATGAGGGAAAAGCCAGCGGGGCAGAAGAGGGCGGCTTTGATAGCTGCGTGGCCTTTAGCCGGCCGAGTGCTGGGTAATTAAACCCGTTATCTTTGGCACTCCGCTGCCGTTGATAAAGGCGGGCATTGCGCCAGCACTGACTGGTCGAGGGCTTCAACCAAAATGCTCAGTGGGATCTGCCAGCGCAGAGCAGCAGATAGCAGGGGGTGAGGGCTGCAAGCTTCGTGCTCCTTCTCTCGTGCTCCTTTACTTCTCGTACGAGCCCGGCCGCGCTGCCTGCTGCCTGCGCTGTGGGAGAGAGGAGATGGGAGCAGGGTTACCCCTGCAAATCTCACCGAGCTGCTTCTTTCTGGTAGTAGGTGAGCCCATGTGCGTGTGCGCACCTTCCCCACGACTGTCAGAATTCCCCCCATGTCTAGGTTATTGCCTGATCAGCTCCTCTTCTGAGCTTAATGGAACGAAGAGATGGGTTCGCTTAGCCCAGCAGCGTGGCTTCTTGTGCTAGTGAGGAACGGGATGTCCCCAATCTGGTTTCTGGTCTCATGGCACGAGGAGCAGATGCGTAGCACCTGCATCTCTTCTTCTGCCCTGTTCCCAGACCCAGGGGAGAGCTCTCGGGTCCCTCTGTGAGAAGGGACAGCCTCCGAGGACACTGGCATCGGTGCCTGGGGCTTTTTGGTTCTTTTTCTGTGTCTCAGAGTTGCCTCTCTGCTGGCTGCTGGGGACCATCCTCCTCTGCTGCCTGCCCCGTCGTGCTGGAGCTGGGCGCACTGAGGGTGTTTGCTCAGCAGGACGCCTTTTTGGTGCAGAACTGATGGTTTGCTTCGTTTTTCTTCCGCAAGGGGCTGGCCATCCCCAGGAGGAGCAGTAAATGCTGGCTGCTGCCCGTGGCAGCCCTGCTCTGGGTGCCGGCCCGCCTGCCTCTAGGATTATTCATTCTCCTTTCCCCCTCGTCCCGCCAGGCCCGTTCTCTGGGCAGTGGTGGTGTTTCGCCAGGAGAAGCGGTGCCGTTGCCTCCCCGTGTGTTGGCAGGAGTCAACGCCAGGCTGTGGGGCTCTTGGGGAGGCCGCGGGGCCAGCAGCACCCTGCCCCTGGGGCTGGCTGGGCCAGGGCATTGCTTCGTGCTGCCTTCCTCCGTACCCTTTAATGAACTTCTTGCGTGCAATGAAGTGATCAGCTCCTAATTATTTTTTCTTCCGGTCCATCTGCTATGGTATATTTTAGACATTTTTTTATTTTGTGTTTTAAGAAATGGTCAAAACCGTAGGAAGTAATGTCCGTAGGAGCACCCCCAGTCCTCTTGGTTCCTATTGCCTGGCCTGTCCTTTACACCTCACTTGTTGCTCTGAAGGATTGCTTCTTCCATCTCAGGTAGAGCCGTTCAGCTGTTTAAAAGTGTCTAGTTAGAACAGAAAGCAGAAAACATTTATTGAGCTAAATTCAGGTGGGTAAAATGCAGTGGGAATTGAGCCAGGATGCTAAATATAACACTCCGGCTCTGGAGGAGGTGGAAATGACAGGAAGGGAATGAAGTAAACCTAAGGGCTGGGAGTTTGGTAATGTCCATATGTGGTCACAATTTCTGCTTCCCATCTCCTCTACCAGAAACGCTCTGTGGTTTTGAGGTGAGGGGTGATTAAACTGTGTAGCACAGACTCATTTGCAAATGTCAGCAAGAAGTGAGGGTTTTTTGTTTGCCTTTATTTTCCTGACAGCTTCTAAAGCCATTGGCAGGAGTAGAGTTTTTCCCCTGCTTCATTAAAGTTTTAAAAGCTTTAAATGCTTCATTCTGAAAGGAAACCTCTCGGCTCGCTTGCAGCGTGACATGGTAAATCCCTCGGTCGCAGCAGGCTCTGCTCGCCTGCGTGTCTGCGTCTGCAGAAGAGCAGGCTCCCTCTGCTGTCTGCTCCTCAGACAGCTAAAGGGAGGCGAGAACAGTGTAACTGGTAGCTAAAAAATACATCACGAACTGCACCGCCAGCCCTGAGATCCCAAAAGACATCACCTCGAGCTAAAGACCGTGATTGAGATGTCAGTGCTGCTGTGTCTCAGAGCACAGCTGTCCCCAGCTGCACCAGTGGCAAGGAAATACCAGTTTGAGCCTGTACTGGGGGTTGACAAAATGGCTTCTGAACACACACGGGTAACTGGGGTGGTGCAGCTGGAAGGCAGTTTTTGAGAAGTGGCAGAGGAGCCCGGCGACCTGCTCAGGTTAGCCTGGAAGGTGCGAAGTGCTCTAACAGAAGGATGAGGCTCGCAGAAAGTCCTCCCACCTGGGCAGAGGGATGGGGGTGGGATGAGAACAAAGAGTCGTGTTGTGGCTCGGGGAAGGAAGCAGACAGCTGCTCTGCAGTTTGCTTGGGAGTTTCCAATTGTGCTGCAAGTACCAAAAGAAGCTGCGATGTTTCATTGCTAAGGGTGGAGACAGGGATATAAAGACAGATGCTGCTGGTTGTTGGAAGAACAGCCAGGCTATTTATACTCACAATCCTTTCCATCCGATTGTAAGAATAACTGGCTTTTGGTTTCAGAAGGACCTGTGAAGAGTTCCTGAACAACGAGACTTTTGCCAGCTTAGGTGCTGCTTTTGGGTGGGAAGGAAGACAGGCCATGTTCATTCATTTTGTTCTGGTTTTACTTAAACCTTAGAAATATTCTGACAGTTCTTAGTTTTCCAGGAGGAAATCCTAAGAAGTTTTGATACTGCCTTCTTAAAAACCAATTTGTTAAAAAATAATAATAATAATCTTCAGAAGTGCATGCCAGGTGTTGGAGTAAAACACGTTAACAAACTGAAGGCCTAGGTGAAAGCTCTAAACTCCGCGTTCGGACTTCTAAATAAGTCAAGTGGGCTTTAACCTCAGCAGTGCTGAGCACTCGAAGATGCTTCCTTATTAACAGTCACAGCTGGTTTGCAAGCGTGCTCGGGAGCTTGGCTGGGACACTGCCATGGCTACGAAGGTGGAGCATCGAGTCCCCGGGCTGGCTGTTCTTCCAGAGCCGGGCTGCGGAGCTGGTCCTGGTCACCCGTGTCTCACCTGCTTTCTGAGACTGCTCTTCTTTCTTCTCCAGGGGGGTGGCAGCTCCTGCCTCTCCTCCTCATGTTTTTGTTCTGGTTCCCTCAGAACTCGGTGACGCGAAGCGCCCCGGTGAACAGCGACAGCCAGGGCCGCTGCGGGGCCCGGTTCCTCACCACCTACGACAGGAGGTTTGTCATTAAGGCGGTGTCAAGCGAGGACGTAGCAGAGATGCACAACATCTTAAAGAAGTACCATCAGGTATGGTGAGTCTGGAACCCTGGGAGGGGAGGTGGCAAACGGCTCGGGGAGCGGCTTGGGATTTGCTGGAGAACTGGAGCTCGGATGCGCAGTGAGCAACCTGGCAGAGCTTGCAAACAGCTTTTGCAGAAGAAAGCGGTGTTCCTTAGCACCTGAGAGCCAACTAGGGCATGGCCGCCTGCTGCTTCACAGCTCTGAGTCCTTCACAGCTCACCCTGTCCCTTACATCCGTGAATGACGGGCTCCTGTTACCTGAGGCCTGTAAACATGCTCCGAACTCAGTGCTTTGAATTAGCCTTTCTGAAGGGACTGGGGAGGAGACAGTTTCTTGCAGCAGGGAAGAGGAGGCAAGTGGCACAACTGGAAACATTCTACCCTGGCCCACATTATCTGCCGGTCCATCTGCTCCTTACTTTCAGATACATTTGCATAACCCCAAGAAGTGATATTAGCCATTGCCAACAACAGACCTGCCGTGCTGTGAGCAGGTTACCGAAATACACACAGAGCTTGTTACAGCAGGCTGGACATGCACGCAGCGAGATGCTCTGTCTCAGTTCAGGGCTGGAAGCATCTTACAATGCCCTAACTTGCCTTTTTTGAGGTGCTAGGAGCCGTTTGCAAGCCTCCTTTCCTTTCACATCAGTGTCAGGTGGCTGGAACCAGAGGCTTCCCTGTCCCCTTCTTGCTGAGCTCATGTCCTGTCAGGGATGGGCTCTGTCTGACAGTGCTGTCCTTCTCTGCCCTCCCCTTCCCCGCACCCCTCCAGTTCATAGTGGAGTGCCATGGGAACACCCTCCTGCCCCAATTCCTTGGCATGTACCGGCTCACCGTGGATGGAGTGGAAACCTACATGGTGGTTACCAGAAACGTGTTTAGTCACAGGCTGACTGTGCATCGGAAATACGACCTGAAGGTGAGCGTTTGGATGGCAGTCACGGAAAGGAGTGCTCCTTTTCTGGGAGGGCGAGAGCTGGTCTTTGTAACACCTGCTAGAGAAGGTCCAGGGCTTTGCTTTTTGTTCAGGTTTTGGGGTCTCTGGCTAGGGCTTCACTTAAGACTCAAATATCATTCAATTCCCCCATTCCAAGCAGCCTGTGCTACACCAGGGAGGTCTGCAAGTCCGTCTCAGGCATGAAAAGGGATTTGGTACTGGTTTTTAAATATTGTTGAGGGGGTGTGTTTTTTGTTCGGTTGGTGGTTTGGTTTTTTTGTGTGTTTTGTTGTTTTTTTTTAACCTGCACAAAGGACTTAAATGGTGTCAATAAATTCCTCAGGAATATAAACACAGTGCAACAATGACCTCTTTATTCTTTTGCTAGGGCTCAACAGTATCCAGGGAAGCGAGCGATAAGGAGAAGGTATGGACTGTCCCCGACCAGCCTTTCCTTCCTCCTGGTCTTTGGAAGCAGGTGGGATCCCACTGACTTCCCTCTTCCCAAGGGGCGCTGAGCAGGGGAGGTTAAATGGGCCCTGAGCGATACCCTGTTTGTGTCCCACCTTCCAGGCTGTACCCAGTAACTGCTTAGGCAGAGATGGTGCAGACCTGGTGCTGCCCTGCTCCGTTACGTTGACACTACCAGGGGTGGGAGGGGAGCTTGTTGTGAGACAACCCCCCAAGTACCAAAACCCACATAAGTGCAGTGGTGTCTGTATGGAAGGAGTTCTTCATAACACTCTCGAGTGTATCAAACTGAGCCAGGTCAGCAGTTAGCTTTTCCAGCAGCTGCTTTTATAAACCAGAGCAGCTCTTCTCAGATTCTTGGCATATCTCACCATGTTTGTAAAACTGGTTTCTGGTGCCGTTAAGGGGAACCTACAGCTAAGAATCCTGCCCCTGGAAACTTTGGCTCTGACACTGACATGAAAGGTCCTGGTACTACTTTTTTGTATGATTTGCACATGCACATGGGCTTTGCAGGCTGGAGACCATAGAGTAAGCCCGTTTCAGCTTGCCCCAAAATTAGTCACTGTCATAAGCAAAGGAAGTCCCTCTTATGCCAAAAGCTCTGGCATCAAGGCACAGCTGCATGGTGCCCAAGTATCCCTGGTTCACTGGCTGTTTAGTCTCTGGCTTTTTCTGCTTATGCAGTTTGTCTCAGACTATTCATATTAGATCTATATAAAGCCACCGCACACTCATATATCATTCTAAGAACAAAATAATTTAATTCCCAGTTGCACAAGGGGTTGTGTGTTCTATATCCTTGAGAACTCCCTGGGGCCTGTTGCAAACAAATTCCTCAAAACATGGTGGTTTTAATTTTTTCCTCAAGTCTTTAGGGAAAGAAGCATTTTTTTTTCATCCCCCCGTCAGAAAACAACAAAATGCATTTGTTTTCTATTCTGGGAGCTGGTTGGATCGTCTCTGGCTAGAGCCCAGCTGTCAAGCTTTCAGCCTGCAGCACATCTTCCTGGCAGTCTTTAAAGTTGAGTTGCTCTCTGTCTGCCTTCACCTCCCCTGAGGTACAGCTCAGCACGTGGATTCATTGACAAATGCTGTGCTCTGCCTCTTGCATTTTTCATATTTAGTGGACAGGATGAGGCCTTACAAATAGGCAAGAGATATTCTGGTGCCACCCTACGCTCGATCCCTGAGCAACATCAGCACATTGCTGAAGGATCAGTGTAGCTGCCTTCCTCCGAGGAGTGAGGGTGTGGAGAATTTGACACGGGCTTTTTGTTGCAGGCCAAGGATCTGCCAACGTTCAAGGACAACGACTTCTTGAATGAGGGTCAGAAGCTGCACGTTGGAGAGGAGAGTAAAAAGAACTTCCTTGAAAAGCTGAAGCGGGATGTGGAGGTAGAGTTTCCTGGGGACAGCTTTTACTCCGAGTGTGCCTCCCATACATGGGTCCTCGCTGTGGCCTCTGGCCCAAGTGGTCCAGCAGTGGCTGAGAGGCAGGTTGCTCCTGCACCAGTCAGACAAATGCAGTCAGGATTGTGCTGGTGGCAGAGGGCACATGAGTGCCTGTGTAGATTCCGTGGAGTCTAATAAGGGTTTAGCTTTCACTACCGCACTTTCTTAGGGAGATATTGGGAGGGTCGGACTGAGGATTTCTGATCCCACATGGATACTCTTTTTTTTCTTTTCCCCACTCATCTATTTCTCCCAGTTTTTAGCTCAGCTGAAGATTATGGACTACAGCCTGCTGGTCGGGATCCACGATGTTGACCGAGCAGAGCAGGAAGAGATGGAAGTGGAGGATCGGGCAGAGGATGAGGAGTGCGAGAACGATGGTCTTGGAGGCAACCCCATTTCCTCCTACGGCACACCCCCTGACAGTCCTGGCAATCTCCTCAACTACCCTCGCTTCTTTGGGCCTGGAGAGTTTGATCCTTCTGTGGATGTCTATGCCATGAAAAGTCACGAAAGTGAGTATCGTGGAATATTGCCCCGAAGCGGGTCTGGAGGGCAGAGGAGGTGTCCTCTGGTCTGGCTGAGCTAAATGGAGTGAAGGGCTGTCCGCAGAGAGACAGGGAGCCTGCCAAGTGTTGGAGTGTTGCAGATGGTGTGAGTTTGAAAGGTTGGAAGTGATGCTTGGAGAGCAATTAAGTGTTCAGAGAGTGTGGGGGTCTCTGGTGTGCCGTTTCCAGTCATTCTTTGCCCTTCTACAGCCTCCAGCTGCCTTGCTTTCTCTGCTGGTTGCATTGACACAGACCTGCCATGTATTTCTTAAGGAGGGGGGTGCAGCCGGGCTTTGCTCACAGCTCAGGGTGTGCTAGCAACTCTCTTGCCTCGCTAGGTGCCCCCAAGAAGGAAGTGTACTTCATGGCCATTATAGACATTCTTACGCCATACGATGCGAAGAAGAAAGCTGCACACGCTGCCAAAACGGTGAAACATGGGGTAAGCAGCCTGCCACCTGCAGGGAGGATGGGCTTTGGGGCTTCTGCTTTGCCTGCATGCCTGTGTGTGTGAGTGATGCCTTTTGACACTGATTTTCTACCAGTATGGAAATCCTCTGGTGATCCCGTGTCCAAGAACGAGTCCTTCACTGTCTCCTCAGACTGTCTTGGAAGGCTCTCCCTCTGGTTGGTGGATAGCAAGACCTGAGGTTCCCTGTTCCTTCCTGGAGCAGAACAAATAATTATCATGCGGTCACTGGTGTGCCTCACTGCATTCTCTGATCTGCTCCTGGTGGTCTTAATGATCCCTTTCTGCCAGCCCTTCACCTGGGTAATGCAATGCCTGGGAGATGACCTGGTCTGGGAGGTGCTCAAGTTCCCTGGTGTGGACCCAATGCCTCACAGAGCAGGGGTGGACTGGCTGCAGGGAGACGCAGTGCCCTGCCCCTTCCTGGGGCCAGTCCTGTTCCCTGGCATCAACTTTGAACTTCCCAAAGGGGCTCAAAAATCCCAGTTTAGTGGGACGTGGAGTTTTTCATGCTCTTCCTCTTCTAAACCATAAAAGAACAACTCCAGTGCTTTGACTCAGTGGGCTGCAGAAGATCCAGACGGAGCTAAAATCAGGTTCCTTGGGGATCTCTCTAGACCTGTTTTTTCCTAGAACTTGCAGGTTCTTTTGTGGGTCTTTCCCAGCAGAGCCAGGCCATGTTGACGTGATCACTCCTGCTGTCCTCCGTCCCCCACCATTTGCAGTGCGGCAGGGTTTGCCTCCCGAGGAGGGTGTTCTGACTTGTCTCCTCTCTGCCTTGCAGGCTGGGGCAGAGATCTCCACCGTGAACCCCGAGCAGTACTCTAAACGCTTCAACGAATTTATGTCCAATATCCTGACATAGTCATCTTCAGCCTTCAGCGAAAAATGAAGAGAAGAGGGGCTACTTCCAACCAGAGAACGCAGCCTGTGACACTAAAACAGACACTGTAGCAGCTTGTGGGGTGTGTGTGTGTGTGTGTGTTTGTGCGTGTGTGAGCAAGAGTGAGTGTGTAGCACTGTGTGACTTAAGAGAAAACTAATTCTAGGTGCACCCTCCAACAGTCCACTTGACCCAGGTGGAAAAGTGGGTTTTTGTTACAGAAGTGCCCAGACGTAGATTCGAGGGCTTTTTAAAACAAGAAAAGTGCATTGTTTCAGCACTGCTCTTTCTAATGACGTTTTCTCCTCTCTGATCAAGAGACTCCCGTAGGGATATGACATGTGGCACTGTATGAAAGGGTCGCTCTAGATCACATCCAGTGAGAGTGAAGCAGTGCCTGATTCCACAACTACTACTTTTTTTTTTTAATTATTATTATTATTGGACTGTCTTTAACAGAAAGATGTACGAGCCCTTTTATTTCCCTCTTGGTAGGAATTGGAAGGAAAATAGCTCACCATTTCGAGGACGGAAAATATTACTCTGATAAGGAGGAGTCGCTGAACTTTAGGTAAATTCAGACTGGGACACTTTATATTTTTTGGTTAATTTAAGTAACAAAACCTTTTTTTTTTTTTGTAACTGCACTTGATTTACAAGAAAGATGAGGGAAATGAACATCTACCAAAGATGATCGCTTAAAAAGGTGTAAGTCCTAGAACTTAAAATAACAATGTGAGAAGTAGTAGAGACATTGCACAACCTCAGATGATAATGTGCTCAGAGCCATCGTGCTTTAAATTGGCCAGCTATGAAGAGTTTGTGAAAGAAGAAGAAAAATGTGTTTTGTACCTGTAGGTTTGGGATAGTATTTGACTATCTGGAACATTTCCCTCTTGCACCTCAGTCAGGAATTGCCATGTCTCTTAGATATAGCTTCACATTGCAGTTCTGCCAGTGTTAATCTAGCTAATGTTCAGTCTTCCTTACTCACCCGATCTGCAACAGGTACTTGAATTTGTTTCCTGACAGAGGTTCTTTGCCTGGTTGGTTTATTTTTGAAATGGCAATGTGACTTGCACACGAAGGAATTGGACTCGCTACCCGTGGGGAGTGCTGGGAGCTGTGACTGGAGCAAGTTCCGCTGCTCAAGAGGACTCAGGACTTGAGCTGTAATCGTTTTTACTCTTTGCTCCATGCCCCTCTCTAGAGCGACAGTCAAGGAGTGGAAATATTCGAACACTTGCGCCAGATTCTCCCCCCCATCCTTTCCCCCCCCAGACTGGGACTGATCTGCGTGAATAACGTCCTGTTTTGTCTCCAGAACGCTTGTAATATTTTTCACAGCCAAGCTTGTCCGACTTGCTTTGGGTTTTGTTAGCTCTGCTGCACAACAGTTACAGATCTTTTGGTTCTTTTTTTAATCTTCTTTTTCTTTTTAAGCAGGATTTAGTGTTTTGAACCAAACTCTTGCAGTTGAAACATGTTGCTTATCTGCCTTGAAACTGTTTTCACATATGCCTTTGTTTCGGGAATAAGCTCTTTTGAATGTCTGTCCTGTGCTGTAACGCGTGCTACAGTTTGCTGTGTGGAACTTGGTCCTTTTGAGAGATAACTGGTGCTCATCACATCCTGGTAATTTCCCTAGACTAATGCTAGCTCTGGTCTGGATTCTGAATGTGAGCCTGGGTTTTTGTGTCCATACCCACGTTCGCGATGTGAATGCCGCAGGTCTCAGCTTTGAGGGGGACAAAAGGGGGCTAAAGTGTCAGCCCATGAGAGTGCACTGTAAATAGGGTGTTAAGGAAGTCAAACATGAATATTGGGAGTCATAATGGGATATAAATCTTTATTCAGTCATGGGTCATTCCCTTTGATGTGGGACAAATTTCTTCTGCCTCTGTAGTCCAGTCCCTGTTTGGGGTAACGTGGGGGGCTAACGCACCGTTGTCCGAGAGGCCGGTGAGTCTCGTGTCTTAAGGTGCCTAGCTGCAAAAGCCACAAAACAAGTGCAGGTATGAGAACACCTTAAAAAGGGAGGACTTAGAGGGTATTGTCAGCTTAGTTTTGTGGGCATTATATTGGTTGCTTTTCTCTTAAAAATAAGCACTTACATTTACTATCAATTGGAAATTAAATACCAATCACTTTTTATTCTTGACAGTTTTAAAAATCTGCATTGAATCTGCAACTTTGGCCTGGTAAGTTTGCTGTTCTCCTTTTGGGAAACTAGCTTGTACTTTTTAAACTGTTTATCCTTAAATCATGTATTAAAAAGGAAGAAGAAAGGGAGGGAGGAGAGAGGGGGAAATCAGTGAACTGCAGACATCCTACGATGAGACACTAAAAAACCAAGCAACCCAAAGACAGTAGAAGAATGGAGCTTGTGTAGCTAGGAGCAACAATTTCATTCACTCAAGTTCGTAAACAGGAATGAAATTAAGATGCAATTAATTCCTGCAGCAGTCTTTACAGAGCTCATGATCCCAAGGGCTTAAGAGCAGCTAACTGCTCTTCTTACTCCACTCTGAACAAACTCCTAGAATTTAATTGGATGTCTCTGGCTCAAGTGATACAAAAAAGCCCCATGAACTCTATTCACTTTAGCACTTCCCCAGTTCTGCCACTTCTGTCAAGTTGCCATACTGTGTGTATTAAAGTAATTAAATGCAATTTTCTCACTTAATGATGTATTACCCAGGTATGTAACTTTGTTTAACATAAGCATTTTGTATATTGTTTACATTTTGAGAGGTAGCATTATGTTAAAAATGCTAATTTTTGTTTCTAGACAGTATTTTTATTACCAGATTAAGAGGTGAAGCTGCAAATATTTGATTTGTTTTTAAAAGGGACTTTTTCTTTTCTTTTTTGTTGTTGTCGTTTTGTTTTTTAATCTTGTTTTAGGTCACTTTTTTAACTCAAGTATTTAAAAAGAAAACCCAGCCCTTTCAATTCTGGTTTTACAACTGCTTGTGCTAGTTTGTTGTCTGTTTCAGGTGTGAATTTAGTTCTAGTTTGCTGAATGTAGATATTTCTGTCTGTAGCATGTACCCTGCCGAACACTTTACACTGAAGTGCATTTGACTGAAAACCACCCTCGGCTGAAAGAGTTGCAGTAGGTAGGCAGATCGCTCTGATCCCAGGCGTAGTGCAGGATTTCTCAAGAAATTGCGGTGCAATTCTTTGGTCAGCTGGAGGTTCAAAAAGGAAGAAAACCTTAGTGGGCAGAGCGACTCCAGTGCCTGACGGCAGGGTGAGTTTGTGTCAGAAGTGAGCTGCTCGATCCATCGTCCTGCCTGTACTGGGGGTCTCTCTCTTTGCGAACATGGGCCAAAAATGTCAAAATTTAAGAACTACAAACTGCTTTGAATCCAGAGCTTGCCTCTTCCCCACTGAGATAGCTCCTAGGGCATAAAGAAGAGTGGGAGAGGAAGAAGGCAGAGTGCAGTCACAGTTTGAGTGCTGTTCTGCCCCTTTAGTGCAATAAAAACCACTCGAGAACACTGATGGGTCACCCTTTAATAGGAAGACCACGTTCTGGAGATAGCAGGCAGCACCCATCCTTTGTGTCAGTGCCAGGGAGAGGGCCTGGCATTTGCAATATGTAACGAGTGTCAGCGGAGTTCACTTCTCATCACAAGGAGCAGGGGAACCCTTCCCTCTTGGCTCATAGACAGTCTCTGATTGATCAGGTTTTAATTGTAATAGCCATGATCATGAAATTCCTCACAAGGAAAACTTCTGGGGCGGTAGGTGACTCCGATTTCCTGTGTAAATGAGGCTGTTCTCCCACATCTGAGCACCCTAGTTTTAAATTGCTTTATCGTAACCAGCAAGAACGCTACGCCACTTGAGACGTTATTTCCTCGTCTGGGAGAAAAGCCCTGCTTTCCCCTCCAGAGCACTGCCCCAGCTACTTCCAGTGGGAACTTTGATGGGGGTCTCTCCTTTTAGCCCAGTTAAAGGCACAAAGTGAGGCTGTATAGTAGTTACGGGCCATGTTTGGTGTAGGGGTTGTGTCTCACTCTAAACAGCTGCCTCCCAATCCTGTGACTACTATGCAGTCTTTCTAGACGCCTCCCTTCAAGCTGCACAAAGGTCAAAGTGTTCAACCCTGAAGTGGTACAAACCTTTCAGAAATCAGTGTGTGTACTAAAACTTGGTTTGCAACGCTGCGTAACCAAGCTGAGACAGATCATTGTAATACTAAGCTCCAAAAACAAAACGGCTATCTTCTCCCCAGCCGTGTCTTAATGCCCCATTTCAGGTTTGCCTGTCACCTTCCCCTACTTCTGCAGAGCCATTCTCCAGTATCCATATTAGCCACTACTGATTTTTCCTTGCTCTTTGAAATGAATTCTTGTGTAATAGTAATGGCAAAGTGTGGGGAACCAACTTCTGGTCATCCATCATTTTTAGTGGTTTCAGTTTTCACCACTCAGAACTTGTGCTGATCTTTGTTTAGCTGCACAATGCTAAATGCAGCTGGATGGAGTTGTGTCAAGCGAGTGTATTACACACAGGTTACAAGGGTGGGCAGGGCTAATCAGTGCAACTGAAAAAAATGTGAATAAATTAAGTTTAAAACTAAAAAAAAAAATGCATTCTAGGTTTTTTTCACTGCTGTTTTTTAAATAGGAATTTTAAGTCCTCTGTGCTTGTCTGTTTGCTAGGAGCAGTTTGAGACACTGTTACTGTTTTGAAATGCATGCATGTTACAAGATGAGTCTCCAACCAGAGAAAAATAAAATTAAAACTTTGTGTACATCTGTTCCTCATTGCTGTCCTGTTTAAGAGTGTTCTAATGATCAGCTGTTACTCCATGAGGTATGTGCTCGTTTTAAGTCCTGTATTAACCACAGCTGGAAAAGTGTGTTTATACATGCCTGTAAACCGGGGCTCCTAAGTAAAAACTAATTTTACCAAGTACTGGATATGAGAACAAATTAGAGCTAACAGGAAAAGCTCACACTGCCTTGAAGGAGATGCTGCTGACTCCCTAGGGTGCAGCTGAAGCTCAGCCACATGTAGGTGTACCTGGAAGGATCAGTATAGGTGGCTTAGAGAGAAAGATAAACTCTACTATGTGAAACCCAAGCTCCTTCAGATAGCTTTAGAGATTAGAACTTAATCTTACTGTTCAGATTCAAGAAAAGGAAAGTTCACTACAATAAAGAATTTTATTAAAAAAAAAAATCCAAGCAGACTGGGATGTGAAACGCGCACACAGTTGTGCTGGGCTAGTCCATGCGAGCTTTCAGGGTCCGGGTAGTGATCTTGTCTTTTTCACTAGAGAGGGAGAGAGAGAAAACGACCAGTAAATTCCTGTTAAATACTTCCTTAAAGATCATCGCTTCCTTAGCAAGATGCAATGTGCATATGTAGTTTGTTTGCTAGTGCAGGCGGGATCATCTAAACCTGAAGGTGGCTGTTAAAATTCGGAAAATCCCATCCTCCTGCCCCTTCTCCCCAAGGGAGCTCAGTAGGTGCAATAAGCAGTAATGCCTGGGATACTGCGTATTGTACGCAGTAGTAAGCAACACCACGAGCAAAATAAGCAGCTTCCTGACTGCATTTGGACTTCTGAAGCAAACCATGCGTTCAGCTTTGGCAAAGAGCAAGCTCTTGGCCAGTGTTACCCACATGTGAGGAATCGCACTACTAAATACCGATGGAAATGCAGCTAGGGAAGCCCTACGTAGTGAGAGTTGAACTCTAGAGTTAACTTCCCCTGGCTGCTGTAGCAACAGCCGTAAACTGCAGCAGAGAGCAGCCATGAGAAATCAAACAGCACTTAGAACGGACACAGCATTACTAAGAATGCTACTGAAAGGAAGTGAGATCCCTCACCTGACTTTAACATACAGCTTGTTAAATTCTACTGCTGTTCTGTAAGGGAAGAGAGCAGCACTTACATTATGTGTACTACTACGCCCATTCCAGATACGGCATCTCTGTCCACTGCATTCAACATGGCCTGCGAGATCGTTTCAAAGAGGTGATCGGGTTCCTGAAGAACAGAAGCTATTTTAGTTGGTGTAAAAACCAGGTGTTGAGTCATCAGATTTTGTTCAAACCTCAAGATATCATCCAAGACGCTGCAAGATTTTTCCTGCAGGCTGCTGTAAGCTACAGCCTCTTTCTTCTGAACTTCTCCAGGAAGTATCAAAGGACAGAGCTTTTCATCCAGCCTGTTTAGCTCAGGTTCTCCAGTTAACAGCAGGAGGCTGAATCCAAGAAGCAGAGCTGAACTTGGCCACCTCACTCACCATATCAGGCTCCCAGAGGGACTCGCACATGCCGTACATCTGCTCTGAGCAGGTGCCGCTGACCACGAAATCGTCAGTTATCATGGGGCAGCCGATCAGGTCTAGAGAGCAGATGAAAGGTTCGTGTGTTATGGGGTCCAGTCCAGCAATGACTGGTTCTGTGTAGTAAGGTCCAAACCTGTGAAGAAAAGCACAGCATAGTTTTTTTCTCAGTTTTTCTCCAGTTCAACCACCTGGAAGCAGCCACACATTAACATGTACGGATCCGTACAAGGAAAAAATTACACAGATCCTTTTGCTGGGGGATCTTTCAGGTCAATCTAGAAGCATCCTGCCATGGTTTTAGCATGGCAAAGTAAATGAACTTGTACTGTTACAGGAGCATTTTAACAAAACTCAGTGTTGTTTTGCAAGAAAATTGAAGATAACGTCGTCTCTAGACGGAAATCTCCTTTTCCCATATCAAAAAAAAGTCTTTACAAGGAGCCCTCCTCATCCTCCCGACTCTCTGGAATGGGATCGGTTCCAACAACCACAGCCTTTACTAACGCACAAAGTGACTTGGGTGTTTGACAGTTACCGTCTCTCATAGAGCAGATTGGAAACCATGCTCATAAAAGTCTGAGGCTTGATCTGCCTGCCTTCTTTCAGCTCGTAGAGATTCAGCCTGAACTTCAGTCTTTGGGCACTGCAAGAAGAGAGGAGAAACAACATTAAAGCCAGAGAAGGCTCCTTTCGCTTTCATCTTCACCCAGGCCTGAACTGTTCTGTTGTGTGCTGAGAGGTAGCAAATCTGATGCGTGCCTGCGATAGGCAAGTACTCCAGATGCAGCTCCTTTTATACATGAAATGATTCAGGTGTCTTAGCAGTGACGAGACCTTAAGTCACACGCACTTTTATTTTTAGAAAAGAATCTGCTCTTGTATTGCAAACATAAGTAGAAGCTTCATAAACCCAAGAAACAAAAGACTAGGGAAATCGCACAATCCGTACATGCTGTGAGATCAAAGATGAGCACAGCATTGACCTGAGTCAGAGCCTTCTGGCTTGTCTGCAGACAGCCCAAGAGAGCCCCAGTGAGCGGAGACCAAGAAAAGGAGCGCTGGTACCAGCTTTGCGCCCTCCCCAAACGAGCAAACCCGGTGACGCTCAGCCGTTAGTCCCCACGTAAAGGTGCCTCTTCCAGGCTCTGTGAACCCACGGGCCGGAGCAGCACTTACACCGTCTGCACGTCGGTGGCCAGCCCCGCCAGCCCGATGTACAGCCTCTCCCCCATGGGGAAAATCTTCTGGAAGTCCGTGGTCACCATCTGCGCCTGGATCCCGAACCGCCGGTCCGCGGCGATGGCCACGCAGCTCTTCCCCTTCATGGCCATTACGGCCCCGCCGTTGTATGACATGATCGACTGCGAGACGGGGCCGGATGAGGGGGGGCGGCGGGGCCACACCGGGACCCCCGGAACCCCCCCGGGACTCCCCCAGACCCTCCCCCGGGCCCCACCGGGACCCTCCCGGGATCCCTTGGAACCCTCCGGGACTCCCCGGGAACCCCCCGGGGTCCCCCCTGCCCTCCTCCCGGGAACCTCCGGGAACCTCCGGGACCCCCCGAGCCCTCCCGGGACCCCCCCGGCACCCCCGGGGCCCTCCCCCAGGCCCCACCGGGAGCCTTTAGGACCCCCCGGGACTCCCGTGGGACCCCCCGGAGTCCCCCCAGCCCTCCCCCCGGGACCCTCCGGCCCCCCCCAAGCCCTCCCGGTACCCCCCGGTACCCCCAGCCCGTCCCGGCGCTCACCATGGTGCCGGCCGCTCTTCCCCCGCCAGCCCCGGCCCTGCTGCTTCTGCCGCCTCCGCCGCCGCCGCTCCGGCTCCTTCGTCCCGCCTCCCTCCTCCTCCCATTGGCCGCCGCTCGCCGCTCGCCGCTCGCCATTGGCGGCTGGGCCCGCCGAGGGGCGGGGCTGGAGGGCGTGGGCAGGGGGAGAAAAGTGAAGAGTCACGGGGAGCGGGGCATGCCGGGACGGCGGCGGACCGAGGGGCGGGGGCGCAGCGAGCGCAGCTGGGCGCAGGGGGCAGAGGCGGGTGGGCACGGGGGACGTGCGGGGGCACTGCGCAGCTGGATGCGCGTGCAAGGAGCCGGCACAAGAGCTGGGTGTCTGAGCAGGGACGTTGCACAGCTGGGTGGTTGCACAGCGGGGCGTCCGTGCAGGGGCAGCGCCCAGCTGGCAGGCGCAGTCCTGGTGGTTCTGGAGCTGTCCCTGTGCTGCAGCCTCGTGCTTGTCCCCTGCACACACGCACGTTCCTGTCACAGCCATGATCAGCGGGGGGGGGACGGGTTGGGACCGGCCGAACTCAGCCCAGTGTGGCCCCGGCATCTCCTGTTTGGTGCTGGGAAAAGTTGCCCAAACTCGTCTGAACTGAACTAAAAACCCCAGGAAACCCGTCCTGCTTCACTGGGCACGGCCCTGTGCGGGTCAGGCTTCGTGCATCCTCCACCTGTCCTTGTCCTGCTGGGAGCCAGGGGCAAAAGCCCGGACGTGCCCTGTTTTGGAAAGGGCGGCACGACGAAGTCGCTCTGTAGAGCAGTGAGTCGTGGCCCATCCCGGGGAGGGGAAAGGGCCTGGCAAGTGGTTGCGAGGGTATTTTTTTATTCAGAAAGCAAATGAAAGGGGGATTTGCGCTCTGCAGAGTATTGGATTTCCTTCCCCATCCCCGCTCGCCAGCTCTCCCCTCTCCTGGAGGAGACAGGATTAAACGTTTAATTTAGGGGAGTGATGTTGTGCCAAAGGGAAGGAGATCCATGTGTTTGGAAACGCTCTCAAATGCACACCAGATCAGCCCACCTGGTTTCAATGAAAACCTCCGGCCCGTGCAGGGCCTGCTCACCCGCCCAGGGACCGAGCCCCGGAGGCTCAGCCTGTCCCATGGCTGTTGTATTTTTAAAGAGTTTTCCATTGTAAAATGTTTCTTGCGGGAATGAAGTCAGAGGCCACACTTTGTCTGGCAGGAACATGCCACACGCTGGGGAGAGAAGGAGCACCAAAGCCAGACGGAAATCAAAGGCAGATTTCAGCAGAGCCTCGTTCCTTTGCGGCCCCGGCGGGCTCAGGTGGTACCGGGGAGGTGATGCCCGCTGGGCACCTCTCTGTCCTTCGTGCTCTCAGACGTGGACGGCAGCAGAAATCCTCATCCCCAGCCCCAGCCCCGCCGGGCTCGGGCGTGGGAGCGTTGTTTGTGGCTCTGGGCTGGAAACACCGGGGATCCACCTGGCACTGCCTCGCGCCCTGCATCGAAACATTAACTGCGTTATTTCGGGTATGAAAATAAAATCAGGGCAGGCGGGGAACACAAATAGATTTTACAAGACTTTGTAGGAGAGGAGAACTTTAGCAATGCAGAGTTTGGACCCCCTTCAGCTTTTTTTGAAACAAAATACAGACTCTCGGTGGAAACGCTTCCAAGTCTCTGTTCGGGGCAGGGGGCAGGGGCTGAGCAGAAACGTTCGTGCTCAGGCTCTGACCCGGGGCAAGCTTCCCCCCAGAGCGAGCTGTGAGCCCTCGGTGGGCACAGGGCCGCCGCCTGCCCCTTTGCAGCCTCTCCCGGTCCATCTCGGCCCGGTCCGAGGACAAGGAGCCACCGGACACCGGCTGCCCCCCTCCCTCCTTCTGCAGGGGAGCCAGGAAAGCCCCCCCGCAGGCTTTGCAAAATGAACCCCCCTGCCCGGCGCTGGCCTCCTCTGCCTGTCGCCCCCGGCCGCTCCGTCGGGTTGGACTTGGGCGGGGAGGCAGGAAAAAATAAAAAATAATAAACCCAGCCAAGTAGGAAAATGGTGCGCCCCGTCCCTGGGTGGGCTCGAACCACCAACCTTTCGGTTAACAGCCGAACGCGCTAACCGATTGCGCCACAGAGACCGCGCTGGGGAAGGAGCCCTGCGGCCGCCGCCCTGAGCCCGAACGCCCCGGGAGCGCCGCGGGGCTGCGCCCGCCCCGGCAGCACCCACCGGGAGCACCCACCCCGGGAATAGACACTCCGGGAGCACCCACCCTGGGAGCATCCACTCCAGGAGCACCCAGCTCCGGGAACACCCACCCGGCAGCACCCACCCCGGGATGGGGACACGCGTGGGACATGGGGGCCGGCCGGAGCCTTCCCCCGCGCCCATTCCCTCTTTTTCCTCTAATTTATTTCCCGGGGTTTTTCTTTTCTTTTTTTTTTTTTTTTCCTTTCTTTCCCTGCCTTTTTTTCCCCCGCTTTCCTTTTTCCCCGTTTCTATTTTCCTCCTTTTCCTTTCCTTTCTTCCCTTCCCTCCTTTTCCATTTTCCCTCTCCTCCCCCTTTTATTCCCCCCTTCCCATTTTTCTCTTCTCTTCCCATCCTCTCCTCTCTGGCCCTGCCAGCCCCGCCGAGCCCCGACCGGCGGTCCCGGTCCCGGGAAGGTCCCACGGGTCCCGGGGCCGCCCGGCCGAGCAGTGCCGGGGGGGACACGGGGGAGTCCCGGGGCTCTCCCCGAGCGTGCCGCCGGGATGGGGGGCGCGGGGACCGCTCGGTGCTGCGGGGCTGGGCAGCGCCGCCCCGGCCCGGCTTTGGGGCCCATTCCGGCCCATTTGGGGCAATTTTCTTTTCACCCCGAGCACATCGGGGGGGTCGCACAGAGGGGGGGAGTCACAGCGAGGGGGGTGGCAGCAGGGGAGTCCTTCGTAGGCACGGAGGCACCGCTGCGCCCCGACCCCGCGGGGCGGCCGGGTCCCCTGGGGGTTGCAGGGGGGCCCTGTCCCGGTGCCCCGCCTCGGAGGGCGGCCCGGGGGGGGCCCCCGCTCTCGGCCCCTCGCTGCCCCCCCCCGCAACACCCCAAAGGAATGAGGTCACGTGAGGCGGGGCGGGGCCTGGCGGCGGCTGGAGGAGGGAAAAAAATAAAAAAAAAAAGAGGAAAAAAAATAAAAAAAAAAAAGGAGGAGGAAGGGAGGGAAAGAGGGAAAAAAAAAAAAAAAAGAGCGAGAGAAAAAAAAGGGCCCCGGCCGCAGCGCCGAGCCGAGCCGAGCCGCGCCGCGCCGAGCCCAGCCCGGGGGAGCGGAGGGGCGGCCGCGGTGCCGCCGCCGCCACCAGGTAGGGACGGGGCCCCGGGCCCCCCCCGCCGGGCCCCGCCGCCCCCCCCGCGCCGCCGCCCCCCCCCCCCGCGCCCTTTTCTCTCCGCGTTCAAGATGGCCGATGGCCGCCTCCCCCCGCTTTGTGCCGCCGCCGAACCGGGGGCCGATCACCCCCCCCCCGATGCACCCTCCCCCCCCCCCTCCGGGCACCGGCGGGGGGCGGCGGAGCCCTGACAGTCCCCGGCCCGCGGCGGAGCGGGGCCCCCCCGGGCGGGCTGTCAGCCGGCCCCGAGCACAAAGGGCTGCGGGGCACCGGGGACTCCCCGCGGCCGCCCCCTCCCCGGTCCCCAAACGGCCCCCCCCCGGGCCCCGAGCACCGGTGCCGGGGCTGCCCGGGGGACTGCAGCCTGGGGGCGGCGGGGAGCGCGTGTCCGTGCCCGCGCGTGCCCGTGCCCGGGGGTGTCCCGGCCGCGGTCCGGGGGCTGTGCCCGTGCGCGCCCCCGCGTGCCCGTGCCCCTCCCGCCCGGCTCGGCCGCGCTGTTCCGCCCCGCGGTGGCGGCGGGGGCTGCCCCGTGCCGGTGTCACCCCCCCCCGCGGCCGGGCCGGGACACCGGGAGGGGCGGGGGGCCCGTCGGGGGGCCGCGGGGGCGCGCTCCGGTGCTCGGGGCTCCGCTGCCGCCGTGCGAGCGAGGGCAGCGCCGGGAGGGCCGGGCGGCGCCTGGGGGAGCCCGCGGGCAGGGGGCGGCCGGGCGGCTCCAAGTTACCGGTGACTTTGAAACGCCCTTCCCCACGCGTGTCCGGCCCGCGGGGATTTTGGGGAGGGGGGCGCCGTGCCCGGCCACCGCCCACGGAGACAAAAGACCCCCGAGAGCCGGGACCGGGGGGGGACCGGGGGGGCGCGATCCTGGGGCAGGCGGCGGGACTCGCTCCGACAGCTCCCGACCGGGGCGGCACCGGGCAGGGGGCCGGGGGGGGCCGGGGCTTTGTTCGCCCCCGCGGCAGGAAATCGCGGTTGTTATCACCCGGGTTTATTAGAACCGGTTTGCGCCGGTGGCTCAGGCCCCCCCCCCCCCCCCTCCCGGGGAGACCCGGGCCGCCATTGGCGGCTGCAAGTACCAAAAGCATCGAAACCCACCCAAAACGCAGCCCTGGGCAGCTGCGCTCCCCCCGGCCCCCTGGCGTTCCCCTGGCTGGGGGGAGCAGGGCGCTGGCGGCGGCCCCCCCTCACCTGGGGCTGCAGGGGTCGAGGGCACCTGCCCGGGGGCAGCTGGGGGCAGGGCACTCGCGTGTCCCCTGGGGGTGGCACCCGGGTGTCCCCTGGGGGTGCCCAGCTCCGACCCCCGGGGCTGGGGCTGCCCAACGGCCCCGATGCCCCCAGCCCCTTCCCTGCCAGCACCCCCTGGGGCTCCGCTTGGCCCCGTGCTGGGGCAGCTGCAGTGTCCTTGTGGTCCCCGTCACTGCAGCGTCCCCGTCACTGCAGCGTCCCCATCCCTGTCCCCACGGTGTCCCCGTGCACCTGCCTCCGGGGACCCTGTGCAGAAACCCAGCCTGGAGTGCGAGGAGAGGGCGGCACGCGAGGCGGCTTCCCCGGGACACGCGCCTGACACGGTCCCGGCCTTGCACGCACAGCCCCGAGCACCCCCTGCACACGCAGCCCCCTCCGTGCCCCATTTTCTCCCTGGGCATGGGGTTTGCCCCTAAACCCCGTCCCCGCGCAGCAGCGGTTGTGGGGCTGGCGGGTTGTCCCGGCGGTTTTCGGGGTGTCGGGGTTGGGGTGCTTGCGAGGGGCCTGGCTCGCTGTCGGGCGGCACCGCTGCAAGCCCAGCCCTGCACGGGGGGGGGCACAGGTGTGTGTGCGTGTGCCTCCACCTGCGTGCACGTGGGGCTGCGCGTGGCCCCGCGGTGCGTGCGCTCGGCCCCGTGTGCGTACCCGGGGGGCTGCGCGCCGCGCTGCCGGCACACCCTCGCGCTGCCACCGCTCTGCCCACGCTCATTGACACAAACCCGGGGCTTGTTCTCCCCTCTCCCCGGCTCGGCTGGTTGTAATAACGTTCTGGCTCCTCTCCAAGTATTGGGGTTGCCGTAGAAACAGGAAAACTGCAGCGATTTCGGGGCCCGGCTCCGCCGTCTCCCATCGTAGGGTCCGGAGCAGGCAGGGGAGCGGGCAGGCAGCGACTCCCCGCGCCCCCCATGCTGGTGGGGGGACAATGCCTGCACCCCGCGGCCCCGTGTGCACACTCGGCCTTGCACACTTGGCTTTACACACCTGGCCTTGCACACTTGGCCTTGCACACCCAGCCCTGCCCAGGTGCCCGCGTGCACTCCTGGCCGCGGGCAAGTGGCCAGCCCCAGCCCCTGGAGTTTCTATAGAAACCACGAGGCGGTGGCTGGAAATGCCTTCTCCATCGAACGCAACAAAAATATACTCGTGCGTGCGAGTGTGTGCGTGTGCACGTGTGTGTCTATGTGTGCACAGCCCGGGGAGCTACAGTCAGGGCTGGCTGCCCCGGGGGATTTGTCCCCACTCGTTGGCGCGGTGGGGGCCCGCTCGGGGACCGGGAGATGGGAACTCACAGCCGAGGGAGCTGGGTGGGGGCTGCGTGGGGCTGTGCGTGGGTGCTGCTCCTGGACCCCAGGGCTGCGGGGTGCGGGACTGGGGCAGCCCCAGCGCCCCCGGGCTGGATTTGCCCCTCAGAGGCAGAAGCGGGTCCTGTTGGTCCTGGCCTGGCACCAAGCAGCTGTTTTGGGTATTTCCCTCCAGGGAGGATCCGCCGCGGCGCTGCTCCAAGATGCACAGGACCACCAGGATAAAGATCACCGAGCTCAACCCCCACCTGATGTGCGCCTTGTGCGGCGGCTACTTCATAGACGCCACCACCATCGTGGAGTGCCTGCACTCCTGTGAGTGTCCCAGCACCTGGCCCCGCCGCACCCATGGGTGCCCCGGCCTGGCCGTGCCCAAGCCGCAGCGGGGCTGTGACAGGGGGCAGCAGGGTCCTGCCCCGGGTCAGTGCGGGGCGTGGGGCTGGTGGAAGGGTTTCCCCCCCCCCCCATTTGCTCAGGTCACCTCTCTCCCTGCAGTCTGCAAAACCTGCATCGTCCGCTACCTGGAGACCAACAAGTACTGCCCCATGTGTGATGTCCAGGTGCACAAAACCAGGCCCCTCCTCAGCATCAGGTGAGCAGGGGGGCTCCGAGCCTGGCATGGAGGGGACGTGACCGGGGGTGTCCCCCCCCCGGAGGGGCTGGCCGGGTGCCTGCAGGGGTTGCCCCGCACCATCCCCGTGCATCGCAGACCGCAGCCGTCCAACCTGCAGCCCTGCTGTGACCTGCGGCCACCCATGTGTTGCAGCTCCCGGTGCTGTGCTCCGTGGGGATGGTGCCGTGGCCCTGGGGGGTGCCGGGGGGGGGCTGGCGGCGGCGCAGGTGAAGCCGTGCCCATGGCACAGGGGCTTCGCGCCAGCCCGCGCCTGGCTGGGGACGCAGACACGTCCCATCGGGGCGGAATTGGCTCTGCAGGTGGTTGGCATAGAAACCGTGAAAGGCTGCAATACATCACTGGGCGCTTTTTTTTTTCTCCCTCCTCCTCCTTTTTTTTTTAGCCTCTTCCATGTAAATCCGTTTCTGTAGTAACACTTTTTCCGCTTTATGGGTTTTTTTGTTTTGTTTTTTTTTCCTGGTTCACTATGAAATATTTACACTCCAGCTCCCACGGCTCCCTCGCTGAAGCCTCCCAGCCTGTGTGCAGAGGGGAACACGGCACAGCGGCCGCGGCAGCCCCGAGCCCGGCCATCTAGGGTCCCCTTTGTACTCCACTTGCCCCCTACCACGCTTGCTTGGGCGATTTGGGGCCGAAGGGCGAATCACAGCACTGATGGGTGCTGGGCGCGATGCTGCGCGTGCCTGGGGTGCTGCCCGCCTGTGCCCCCAGGTGCGGCCACGCCAGGCTGGATGGGGTTGACTCATGCAGCAGCAGCGGCCGGCTGGAAATTAAGCTGCCTATCAAGTGGCAGAGGTTGCTTTTTCATTAGCTTGCTGTAAATTACAAACCAAATTCTCTGGGTATGTATTATAAATAAAATCACAGCGGGGCCTCGTGAACCAGAGTGACATCACCAAGGAATTAGGGATGAAAGACGTGGTTAGGCTAAAAATAATATATGAATAGCTGCTATGGTCATTTGTTTTCCTTTAAAAATAAAGGCCTTATTATTAAAGTGGAAATAATTGCAGATATAATTTACTTTTCACCATTCCCACTGCTCTTGCTTTGTTTTTGAGATTTTTTTTTCAGCTTTTCAAGTCTGCCAAACGCCCTGCCTGCAGCGAGAGCCCAAGGCCTTGAGCAAAGCCCCGGCCCTGGGTCTGTGCTGAGGACGGGACCTGAGCTCCCCCTGCTCGAGTGCTTTTGGAGATCTTACCCGGAGGTGCTCAGATTTTAGTGAATAAACTTCACTTTGGTTTACACCAGCTCGCATTTGGCTCTGTCCTGCAATCTGTACGGCAGGGGGAATGCAAAGCCTTGGCCGTGAGCTGCATCTGAGCCCAACGATAAAACGAGATGCAAATTAAAACTTGCAGAAACATTCGCTGATCTTAGATTTTTTTTTTGCAAGCTCTTGGTGTGTTTTTGTAATAGTTTTGACTACTGAAACGGATCCTGGCCCCAAAATCATGCTGTCATCATCCTCGGCAATTACAAGGATTTTTGAGATGGTTTTCTTTCTTTTTCCAGGGTTAACCCTTTGTGGGGGTGCAGGGGGAGCTACGCTTGCCTAGCTCCAGGCCCACAGCTGCTCCTGCAAGGCAGGGTTGAGCCGTCGCTGTAGGACGGGCTCCGGACTTTGTTTGGGGGTTTTCATGGAGGGAGAGGGGAGAGATGTCCCAACCCAGCTGATTTTTCTCTCTTTTTTCCTTTTCTTTTTCCCCCCAGGTCAGACAAAACCCTCCAGGATATCGTGTACAAACTGGTCCCGGGGCTTTTCAAAGGTACAGGCATGGATGATTATAACTGAGAGAGAAAGAACGGGTTTAGGGTTGTTTTTAAATCCCTCCCACCCCTCGGGGAGCCTGGTCCCCCGGGCTGCACGCCGCCTGCGCGCACCGTTCCCCAGTGACAGTGACAGCAGGGGAAGGAGCGGTGGGTCCGGGGGTCTGCGCCCCCCCCGCTCCTCTCCCTCTGCCTCTCTCTGCCCCGTGGTGGGTTTTCCCCCACCTTCCTCCTCCCTTCTCTTGCAGACGAGATGAAGAGGCGGCGTGACTTCTACGCAGCCTACCCCATGGCCGAGGGTGAGTGGCAGCCCGGGGGGCGCCCCCGGCCCCGCTCAGCCCCCAGCCGCGGCTCAGCCTCCCCCTCCTCCTGCCCCCCAGTTCCCAATGGCTCCAACGAGGATCGCGGGGAAGTCTCCGAGCAGGACAAGGGGAACCTGGCGGACGACGAGATCGTCAGCCTGTCCATAGAGTTTTACGAAGGAACGAGGTACCGCTCCCAGCTGCTGCTGGGCTTCTGCCTGGGCTGGGGCTTGTCTTTGGGACAGGGGGGCAGCCAGCACCCCCTGCCCCACACCCTGTCCCACAGCACCCATGGGTGCTGCAGCCGTGGGCTCTCCACCCACTGGGCAGGCAGGGAGGGCACCCACAAGGTTCGTCCCAGGCAGCGGAGCCCGAGGCTGCGGCATCCCCGGCACCAGGGGCGGCCTCCAAGGATGTCGTGGTGATGGGAGCGGTGGTTCCGAGGGAGGGGGGAGCACGGTGGCCTGGGCAGTGACACTGATGTGGTTTTGGGGCGCTGCATAGGAAACGCAGCAGCGTGTGCGTGGGCATGGCCGGGGGGGCAAAGCCAAGAGCCTGGCTGCAGCTCCCAAGGTGTTTCCCCTTGTAGCCCCACCACGGACCGCTCTTCTGGGGGGTTGTGTTTTTTCCTCTCCTCTGCCTTTTTCTTTCTCCTGCAACTTTGTCCTGTGTTTGTTTTCGTGCCCCCCCAGGGAGGAGAAGAAAGGGACCATCGAGAACGGGGACCTGGAGAAGGAAAAGGTGAGTGCGTGGGGCCAAGGCATGGGGAGCTCCATGCGCGGCCACGTCGGGATGGTGGGGGGGCAGAGGGGCACCCCCAGGCCGTCTGCTGACAGGGCTGGGAGCTGCCCCCTGCCCACGGTGGGCTCTCAGCGACACCTCTCCCCCTGGTCCCCCCCTTGCTGCGTCCCCAGAAGAACGGGGTGCGATTCCTGCGCTGTCCCGCCGCGATGACGGTCATGCACCTGGCCAAGTTCCTCCGCAACAAGATGGATGTTCCCAGCAAGTACAAGGTGAGCGCGAGCCCCCCACGGGGTGTGCGGGTTTGGGGGGGGGGGGGGGGGCATCCCGTGTTGCATCTCCTGCTGGCAGCGTGCCCAGCTTCGCCTGTTCCCAAATACCACGGCTCTGCTTCAGGAAGCCCAGGGTTTGCATTGCTGGCAGGTGAGTGCTGGGGCAGGATCCGTCCCTTCTGGCCCATTTTCATGCAGCCTGAGGGGCCAGCGCTTTGCACATAAACTGGGAGTTTGCTCTGGCTGCTGGCAAGGACGGTGCTGGGAGCCCCAGGAGCCCCCAGTCAGCAAAACCCCAATGTCCCCTTAGTGGCTCTGATGCTGTCCTCTGTGCCAGGTGGAAGTCCTCTACGAAGATGAACCCCTGAGGGAATATTACACCCTGATGGACATCGCCTACATCTACCCCTGGAGGAGGGTAAGCGGAACCGCCTCCGTCCCTGCTGCAGGCTGCAGCTGCCAGGGCTTCTCTTGGAGAAGAGCTTGGAAAAGAGCTCCTTTAGGTGAAGGCAAACGGCATTGGAAAACTTAAAAAATGGAAAACCTAACAATTGGAAAACCTAATAACTGGAAAACCTAGCAACTGGAAAACTTCAAAATGGAAAACTTAAAAAATTGAGCATCTACAGAAATTAACTCCCCAGCTGCCTCCCTGCCTTAGGGAGCTGTTTGCTTCAGGGCTGGTTTTCTGGAGGCCAGCTCCCACCTGCAGTGGTGGGGCTGCTGGGGGGGGCCGTGGGTGCTTTCCTGCCCCTCTCCCCAGGGCAGTGCAGGAGGGCGTGGGGTGCTGTGGGTGCGGGATGCCATCCGTCTGCCCCTCTCCCTCCTGCAGAACGGGCCCCTGCCGCTGAAATACCGCGTCCAGCCCGCCTGCAAGCGGCTCAAGCTGTCCCAGCCGGCCACCTCCGAGTGCACCAACACCAGCGGCGCCTCCGAGTGCGAGTCGGTCAGCGACAAAGCCCACAGCCCCGCCACGCTGCCCGCCACCTCGTCCTCCCTGCCCAGCCCCGGCACGCCGTCCCACGGCTCGCCCAGCTCCAACGCCACCGCCGGCAGCGGCCCCGGCCCCGCGCTCAACGGCACCTCGAACTGCCACCCGCTGCCCCCGGCCGCCAGCCGGTGCCGCAAAACGACTGTCAATGGCAGCACGGCCTCCGCCTTGACCTAAAAAGCGAAAAAAAAAACAACAAAAAAAAAAACAGGGACTCCTGGCTGGGTTTTATATATCTATATATATTATATATATACATATATAAATATATATGTGTACATAGGGAGAAAAAAATTATACATACTTATTTTCTATTGATTGACCAGATTAATTTAAAATGCAAATAAGACACATAAATGTGGTTGAATATTTTAATTTTTTTTTTTTTTTAATTTTAACTTATGGAAGCTGCATGCCGGAGCTGGGAGCCACGCAGGCGCTGCCGCCTGCCCTGCTCATTCTCTCTAACGCTTTTCCCTCTCCTCCCCACCCCTCTCCCCTTGTGCCCGCTCAGAGAGAGACAGGGCGGTGAGCAGGGCCTGCCGGACGCACAGGTAAGGGCTAAGCACAGGTAAGGGCCAAGCACAGAAGCCAAAAACTTCCCCCGCTGCCTCAGCCCCGCTCTCGGGCACGGCGTGGGCTTTGCCGGTGCGATGCGGTGTGGCTCCGCTGGGCTCTGGCAGCGGAGGGGGAGCTGCTCCGCGTCCGCGTGCCCCCAGCCCCACTGTGTCCTTTTTTTTTGCTTTTCAGTGGGTTTTCTTTTTGCACCAGGCTCGATAACGTGGTGCCCACAGCCAGCTGGTACCGATGTCTGTTTGCTGGCACCAAGCATCCCTTGCTGGTGTTGCCCACCCTGCTTTGCCTTGCCATGCACGTTTCTGTTTCTTTTGTGCTTTCCCTGTGTGGTCTCTGGACGTGTTTTCAGGCTCTGATCTAGCAAAGCCTTACACAGACGCCTCCCTTTCTGCACAGTAAGTAGTTTCTTTTTTTATTCCTAGCTAAAAAAACTACACTTGTGCCCTGATGGTGAAGGGCCAGCCATACCGGGGAGGGGTAGGAGCACAAGCCCCAGTGAATATTGGATTTTTCCTTGCCAAGGGAGTTGCCACCTTCCTGGGTGCGCCTGTGGCCGGGCAGCTGCGTGGTGGGGGCAGCACCCAGCCAGGGGGACGCGGGGCCAGGAGCCACCCGCACCCACGGGACCCCCATGCCACTGGCCCCCTGGCAAACGTCCACAGCTTCGCCACATTTCAGAGCTTTTTCCCCCTCTGTCCTTCCCACCCTTTCCTCCTGTCCCCACATTGGATTTTAAAATAAAAAATAAAAAATTACTACAGTGCCTTTAGCCAGGAGGCTTCGGTGAGGGGAAGCGTGGGAAGGCGCTGCTGTTTCGGGCAGGAGCAGCACCGGCACCGCCGGCTGCCCACGCGCTCTGGGGAGGGGACCAACTTCACAGTCACAAAAAAAAGCACAGGAGCCCCGGGGAGCGCAGACCCTGGGGGTTTATCTCCTCCCCTCGCTGGGGAGGGGGGAATGAGTGACAAAAACCAAGCAAGTGCCTGCAGCGCCCGGACAGCAGCCGGCAGCGGCACGGTGAGAACCAAAGGAAAGCGGCACGGGAATTGTATGGACAGCCCGACTCCAAAGGTCAGGACACGTGGGATGTTACTGTTGTGTTCTGTTTTTTTTTTTAAGTACCGCACCCCCATCACGGACTTGAAGGCACCTTTGCTATAGCACAGCCCCGGGCTCCCCGCCTGTGGGTGCTGGGGATGGGCCCCGGTTGTTTCTTGTCTCTTCCCCATCCCCGGCTGGGGCTCAAAGCGTGTTGGGGGCTCCGTTTGTCTCGGTTTTGACACCCCTTTTCTCCTTGTAAATAGGCTAAAATGGACTGAGGGAGGCCGCAGCAGTGCCTCGGTCTGGGGTTTGTGTGGGGCTCTGGGGGGGGTTGTTTTGTTTCGTTTTTTCCTATATGGTACAAACCAAACTGCTCTGTATGTTTGCATCCTGTACGGCGTTTTAATGTCCTGTAACATATTCTGATATCCATATATCGTTATTGGTTAAACATTTGTATAACGACAGCTTTGTACATGGAATAAATGCTGCAGATTGCCATTCACCCGGCTGTGCCTGAGGTGCCCAGCTCCCGGGGGGGGGCCCAGCTCCCTCGGGGGCACCCCCATCCTGCACCCACTCCGCCGGTCCCGGTCCCGGGGGGCTTTCGTTTCCCAGCCTCCGTGGCCCCGGCGGGGCCGAGCTTCTGCGGCGGGGCCGTGCTCAGGGCCGGGGGCCGGGGGGGGCCGCCTGCTCCCGGTGGCTGCCGTCGCAGTAGGGGGGGCTGCGGGTGCGTTTGCAGACGCACAGCGGGGCCGCCCCGTCCGCCTCGGCCGTGAAGCGCAGCGGGGAGACGCCGGGGGCCGCCGTCCGGTGCGAGCCGTCGCAGAAGGGCTGCGGGGGACAAGGGGGGGGCGCGGTGGCGGCGGGGTTGGGGGCGGGGGTGGGGGACCCGCTGCTGCCCCCGCCCCGAGCGGCCCCGAGGGACCCCCCGGCCCCCCCCCAGCCCCACTGCCGCGTCCCCGCGCTGTGTATGGGGGGGTTGGGGGGGGTCAGGGGGGGATCGAGGGGAATTGGGGGGGATCGGGGGGGTGGCGGGGGCTCCCTCCCCCAGCGCCGGGCCCGACCTGCGTCTTGCTGTGCCCGCAGGAGCACCACGCGTATTTCTTCCCCGCCTTCAGCTCCACCACCAACGGCTGCGGGGGGGCGGAGGAGGAGGCGGAGGGGGCAGAGGAGAGCGCGGGGCCGCGCAGAGCCCCCGGAGGGGCCCGATCCCGGCCCGCCCGCAGCGCGGCCGCCCCCAACCGCAGCATGGCCCCAGCGCCACCCCCCCGGCACCCCCCGGCCGGCTCCGCCTCGCCCCGCCCCGCCGGAAGAGACCGGGGGGGGCAGGGGGAGGGACACTGGGGGGGGGTGGCCCTCACCGCCCTGAGTTCCCCCCCCCTTTCCTTTCTTTTTTTTTTTTTTTTTTTTTTTTTTAACGTTTAACTACTGGGAAACGCAGCTCTGCTGACAGCCGCCGTGATTGAGCCCCCGCAGATGGCCGCTCGCCGCGGGGGGGGGGGGCGCGATCACGATCAGGCCCGCGGGCTGCTGCTGCCCCCCCCCCCCCCGGGGCACCCACCACCTTCACTTCGGGGCTGCGGGCTTGCAGGAGGGAGCTGCAAGGGGGGGGAGCCTGTGCGGGCAGGGAGGGGATAAATGGGGGCAAGGGGCTTCAGCTGTGCCTGGTCCAAGCCCTGAGCACAGCACCGGAGGTCTCGCCAGCAAAGAGCCCTTTCCTTGCAGCAGCTGCAGCTCCACAGCAATGCCCCGGCTCTGGTGCAGGCAGCGGTGGGCTGGGAGGGGATTTTCTGTACCGAGGGTTCTCACGTAAAACCCCCGGAGCTAAAGCAAAGGCTCCGCCTGCCCTCACTGCCCCTGCACAGCTGCAGGTACCCTGACGGGTGCGGGGAGCCACAGCTGGAGCTGGGCTTCGTCCATTAGGCGCTGTTAGAAGGACCAGAAGGGCAGCAGCTGTGCTAGCACGCTTACGAGCCCTTTGGCTGCCTCTGCTCCCCCGTCCGAAGAAGCTTCCCTGCAGGGCTGAAGCCATGCGGACACCCAGGAGCCTGCGCTTGGCCCCGTGGGTCCGGCAGAGCCAGCGTCCCTTTTCCAGGCAGATCAAAGCGTGGGAGAGCTGGCTCCTGAGCAAATTCCTCCTCTCTGTGCCACTGCTTCTCCACCTGGAAAATGGGTGAGGAGGGGACACCTCTGAGCTGCGGTTTCAGACCTGCTGCTGCAAGTTACCTTTGAGATTGTTGCTACCTCCCCCCTGGCCGTGAAGGTGACATCCGCAGGCTTCACAACTCCACGAGCACAGGAGAGGCACCAGGGACACATTCAGCTCCCTGCCTCAAGGCTTTTTTGATCACAGGCACTTGATTATTTTTACTTATGTGGGTTTAAGGAAACCGCACAGCACAGCATATACCAAGGGCAACAGTAAATAAGAGAGCGGCGTGAGCTGCCAGCTCTGAAACGTGCTGGACTGGCTGGGCTGGGAGAGAGCCCTTGAACAAACTGCTTGGAGCACAGCGGTGCCTGCTCAGCCCCATCGGGCCGGAATTGGACAGACGATGCAGGTGTCCTTAAGTGCAAACATAAAACAGAGCAATGCCCTTATCAGCATCTGGATGGGCGACGTGCACTGGAGAGAGGAGTGCAAACAAACCCGGCTTTAACTTGAAAGGCTTTAGGAGCAGCCGGCACTGCTGCTCTGTGCAGCTGGCCCCTGACGCAGCCGTGGCTGCGCTCCCCTTTGGAGAGGAGAGGGAGGTTTAGGCCAACTGATGGACTTGTGCTGAGCAGAGAAGCCTCCCAGCACAAGTCCCTTTCTCCAGGCCTCTGCAGCAGGAGAGCAGCTGCATCCCGAGCCAATCCTCCGGTCACGCGAAACAACTGCAGCCTGTTCTGAGCTCCCGAGGGACCCACTCCACCACTGCAGCGGATCGCATCCCCGCTTGCTTCAGGCATGTCGGTCACCTCTCACCCTGCCAACTGGCCTGAACATTTCACCCCAAAGAGTATGATATCAGCTGCTTGGTATGTCCCCCCCGGAGTCCTGTAGTGAGCACACGAGAAGACCTCGTCTATGTCTATGTTGTCTTTGGTAGGGAGCCAAGGGGCTCAAGCCATCTGCATCCATACGCTCTGCAGGGACAGAGCCGGAGTCTGAACCAGCCCCAGCCAGCCAGGGCAGCCGGCTTGTGGCTACAGCACGCCTGCCAGTGTGGAAGCAGAGAGAAAAATGAGGCTCCGTGGTGTCCAGGACCAAAACAGCCCCCGTGTGTACACGAGCTACGTCTCGTGACACTGGTGAGTGGCTGGGAGAGACCAGCGGCGGAGCCTGTAGGAGCTAAGAGCTGTAGAAGAGAGGGGCTCTGCATGGGATTGCTTGGACAGATACATTTCATGCACCTGCTGTAGCTATATTTCTCTCATTATCCTGGTCCAAGAAGATGCCAAGACCTGCTTGTCTGTCGCAAAACCAGGGAACAAAGCTCAGTGCCATCCTTTCTTACCTCTCCAGCCCCCTCCTTGCAAAACAGGAACAGAAATGCTACCGAGAGCGAAGCAGTGGAAAGAGAAGAACCATGCCAGGAATAAACCAACCCAATTCTGCAGAAATAGTCAGCTTCTTTGTGTTCCAGGGCTCCAAGAAACACAGCAGAACTGGATCCGGGCCCCTGGTGCTCCACGAACAGCCCCCGCGCCTCCCTCCAGCCTGTGCCCTGGCACCGAGCGCCCACACGCAGCCTGCCAGCTCCGCAGCGGGTTTCCTCCCACGCTGGGCTCCTCTCCCACCACTTCCACACCAAAGGACTGAAGCAGAAGCACCGCGTTTCCTTCCAGCCTGAGAAACCAGAGGACAAGTTCCTGAGCTGGCACAAGCTGCTCAACGCCCTCAGCAACCGCTTACATCAGTGGGGACCTGCTCCAGGCCCAGCGATTCTGGGCACCAAGAGGAGGCTTTGCAGCTACCGGCCACAGCAGAGAGCAACCGAGTCCTCAGATGCGGGCACCAAACCTCCTTTTCCCTCCAAGTAACTAAACATTTCCTACAGCTGAACGTTTCCTACAACAACCCTGAGCCTTCGATGATCCAACTCCGCAAGCCCAGGCTTTGTGTGGCAAACTCTGCCTCCCCTGGACAACCCCTTGAACGAGTAAAACCACCCTTAAGTGAAAAAGTCAATGCCAGTGTCTCTGGTTGCCCCCACATCCCCTGGGCAGGGACACAAACAGGTTGCGGAGGCGAGGCCCGAGGAGCCAGCTGGAGAGCTTTCAAGGTCAGCGGGGTTTGTTCGGGGGCTGCTCTGCCGATTAGCACAGGCTGCGGCCGCTCCGCCGGGGAGACCGGGCACTGCTCAGCCTCTCCCTCCTCTCCTGGCAGGGTCAAGGTTACGACAACAGCGCCAGGGCTCGGCTGCCTCCTCTGTGCTAACAGGAAAAATTACAGGCGCTCTCCCCTCTCCCTGGTCTCCTTCACTCACGAGGTGCAAAGCCAGCAGAGAGGCTGAAATCCTGCCCATGCACCTCAGCCCCACGGACAGCACAGCACCCAGGTGGGGGGGTCCATCACCCAGACCTTATTCTCTTTTCGATGCCGAAACCCTAACTGCATTAAAAAGTCTTTGATGTTAATATTAATATTATTTATTATAATAAAGAACAGTCAAGCAGCGTGAAAAAAATATATCTTAGCTACATTACCTTAAATTGCCAAAAATATACACATTTTTCTCTTTTATTTAATAAAAAACAAATCAAAACAAAGAAGACACATGCAACATACTAAATGAGACATTAGCATCAAAACGGGTAAAGAAACGTACCCCAGTGCAACTGAAACACATAATCTTTAGCTTTTATTTCTCTTTCCCCCGCTCCTCCTTTCCAGATGCGGGTGCTCAGCGGCGGCCCTCCGGCGGCGACCCTCCTGCTCCCCTCAGGCTGCCAAAGGCACCTTTGGCTCTGGGGCAGGTTGAGGCGATTTGACGAGGAGGAGCACGCTTCAAAGGGACCGGGCGCCTTTGGAAGAGGTCGGAGAAATGTGTAAGTGCTATCTGAACGCCTCTTCCCCCGCTCGTCAGCTCCAGCCTCGTCCCCGCCTGTCCCGGAGAGCGGCTTCGTGCTCCAACCAGCGCCACAAGCGAACGCGGGGACGTGCCCAGCAGGAGCAGGGAACCAGGACCGCAGCATAGCTCAGCCCACCCTGCTTTTAGCAGAGATCCTGTCTACGAACGCAGTCCTCGAATTCAGTCCTCGATTTCCAACCTCTTCCGCCGGGTGGGCTCCCCGGGTGTCTTCCCAGCAGCAGCGTAGGGCCCGTACGGCGCGTTTCAGCCCCGACTGCACGCTCACCTTCATCATGTACCTCTCGCCGACCCCCTGCCACCTTTCCGCTGTCGCCCAGGGATTTGGGCACCATCCCACTGATCTGAACAAGGTTTTCGTTTGTCCCAGGAGTCAACTTGCTCTGGGGACAGCCGTTAACCAGCCTCCCCTCCTCCATCCCCTCTGCTCCCGCTCCCAGCTCGTTAATTCCAGGGCGTGAAATGTGGTTAAATTTTGGAACAGTTTGACCAGGTCTGGACAGGACGTCAGGTCCGGGTGGTTACCGAGCAGTCTGAAGGCTGTGCTGCTGGTAAGCATGACAGCACAACAGGTGGCAACTCAAACTTGGGATCTTACAGAAAAAAAAAAAAGGAAAAAAAAAAGAAAAAAAAGAAAAAAAAGAAATAGAACAACTCCAACCCAGACAAACCCAGCTGGGCAAGCAGCTGGCTGGCAGCCATCACATCTGCAGATTTAACAGCCACTGCTGTACCCCTACCCTCCTGTCCGTCATCCCGCTGACCCAGACCCGCACTCATCAGTGGGCCCAGCTGCTCCTGAGTCCCACGGACCTGATGCACAGAGGTTGGCAGGTCCGGCCCTCACCTGCGTGCAGCCGTCACACACAAACGGGGCACGTCAGGGCTGAATTTAGCACGGCAGCCTCGGAAATGGCTGTGGCACCGATGCTCACAGAGGAGCGGGGGCACAGCACGGCTGTTTGGGGGGGGGGGGGGGGGGGGGGGGAACAAAAAAAAGTGCAAGCACACGACTGTGCCAGAGGAAGTTTCAGGGACGGGGAGCCAAGATTAGAGTCAAACCATTTGAAACTGAAAGATCTCGTTCACATTTTGTAAGGACCGGGTTGACGGACGGGGCCAGGGCTCAGCACGCGACGGCTGGGGACAGGGGGTGTCAGCAGGAGCCACCCTTCGGCTGCTCCTCGCTAGGCTGCAGAGACCAGGAGGGAGGGAAGGAGACTTTTTTTCCTGTATTTTCACTTTTAGCTGCCATCTGCATCTTTCCAATAGCTTCTTAACCTTGTTAAAACATTAGCTTTTCTGTATTAAAAAAAAATTATATATATATATATATAATATATATATTTCTGAGCAGACAGCAGTGTTCTACCCAGTTCACAGAACTAGAGGCTGAGATCAAAAAGGTTCTTCCTTTTGTTTTAGCCTTATCCAACCACTGTGGTGATAATCCTCCAAACAAAAATAACGAAACAGAAAAAGGATGAAAGATTTAGCAGATGAGTTTTGCCTGTCACAAGCTTTCCTAGTACTATCAGCACAGCCCCACTGCTGACAAATTTGAATAGTGCAAACCAGTTAGGGGCAGTGGGAATGTGCTGAAAAATATTTGTTAAGGTCTGACAGTTATTATTATTATTATTTTTTTTTTTTAAGACCCTCAGAGTTTCTATTTGCTGGAGTCTTCACGCCTGCCCCCCACCCACCAGAGCTCTGCATTTAGCCAGGGGATGAGGCAAAGGGGCACGCGTACGTTTGACGTAGATGTTCCCCTTCCCTCAGGGCTGCCCCACCTGTCCTTCACTCAATCCATCGCATCCCAGCTCAGAGGAAGCCGCTGCCTTTGCTGGGGTTCCAGGCTGCAAGACGGAGTTAAGGTCAAGAGGTGGAAAACAACGAAGGGTCCGATGTCCTAGCTTGGGAGGTTGTCCCATTGCTTGGAGATCCCTTTTCTCAAGTGCCCAAGACCAGTGGAAGAACGTTGGTAGGTTTTTGTTGTGTTTTTTTTTTTGTTTTGGTTTGTTTTTTTTTGCCAGACTGGAATGATTTGTGGTGGGTAAGAACGAACAGGTACCAGATCTGGGACTGTCTTTTCCACACACACACCTTTCTATCGCCCAGCTTAGCCTAGGAAACAAGTGCCAGGTTCAAACCGCACCTTCTGAAGTTGGCTACGATATGGGTAATACTGGCTACGGCCCCTTTTTGCAAGCTGAAATTTTAGGCTTTGGAAATCTTGGAAGTAGAGTGAAAGACGGCATGAGGAGCAGGAGTGTGCTTTTCACGTGAAACGTACAGCACCGACCCAACAGCAGCTTGTGAGCAGACGTGGCAATGTCCTTTAAAGAAGCTGGTGGCTTTCACCTCCCCAAGCACCAATCCTTCCCCATCGCTCCACCGCTCGTGTCTTTTCAGGCTGGGTATGGATCCAGCTGGCGTGCAGGGGCATCGTATGATGGCTACAGAGACAACGGCCTCCTAAGAGCCCAGCAGATGAGAAGCAGTTGAGAAACCTCAGCTGCGGGGCTTCTTCTCAGCCTCCCCATCTGGGAGGAGCAGACCACACAGGCGCTGCCACCACGTCCCACTTCCCCAGCCGTGGCACATCCAGTGCTGCCTCCGAGGGCACTGCCAGATTCCTCTGCACTGTGCAGAAAAGAGTCCTCAGCAGAGGGGCCTCCCTCCACCAAGGTCTTGGCCAAGGATGCTCGACGGTCTCTAGTGCCTCGGCCTGGGGGCTACACACACGTAAACACACGCTTGCGCTCCCGGCAGGGAGGAGACCGGCAGGCATCTGGTGTTAGCTCTCCTCCACTCTGCGTGGAAACACAGCTTCACTTTGAGCATGTGTGGCACAGACCAGCGCGGCAGGCTGCCCCCCGCCTTCGCTCCTCCCGATGCCAGGGCTTGGTCAGAGACGTACTGTCTTCCAAAGCACCTCTTGGCATTGCCCAGCGGCAGGAAATGCTTCTTGGAAGCCTTGTGCTCATTGCTCTAACAGTATCAAAGTTGCTGACTGTGGAAAGCCACATTCCCCTGGCTGAGAGGAGTTGGCTGCTGGTTTGTTCGGGGTGAGGGGGGAGCTTAGCCCTTGTCCTGGGTAAGAGGAGCTCCCTTTTCATTCATGCTCTTTAAAAAACAAACAGAAAAAGAGACGCAGAGGAGACAGGTATCAGTACTGGACAGGCAGCGACACGAGGGGGCAGAAGCAGATAGCTCTGCTGTGCTGCTGACCTGGCCCTGCTCACCGCGACCTCTCAGGCTCCACCGAGATCATCGGAGACACGGGAGCCCCAGGCTTCCCCTCTGCCCGGTTCAGGCTGAACAGGCCCCTCGACCCTGGCCTTTGGCTCCTAAGTGTCTCCAACCAGGACTGGACCTTCTGGGTACAGGCACAGGCCAGGGGAGGAGGATGGAGGACAGGCAAAAGTACCACACCATCAGTCCCTAGACGCTGGTGTTCCAGGACAAGGGTGCTTTACAGAGAGGCTGTAGACCTCTCCACACCTCCACAACCTCTCCTCTCAGGTGCAAGATTCCTTCTAAACCCTGGGTTTCAACATGCAGTCACCTTTACATCTCATCACGAGGCCCTAATAGGGCCAGCACTGCAAGGGGCACACTGCCCGTCCAAGTCTTAGGGTCAACGGAGACAAATCTATGGCCTGCCTCTGCCTCGCTTCTGCAGCAGGTCTGGCGTGTGTCTGTGCCCGTGTGCACACAAGGAAGGGCACCCCGGGAGCTCTGTGCCTACCTGACCCTGCCTGGGCCTTACAGAAGTCCATGGAGGTCGGATCAGGACGTGACACGGGCTAGTCGGGGATGGAGCAAAGCCAGTGGAGGATCCTGGCTCTGTTGCCTAAGCGGTGCCCTCGTTCCCCCGTTAACTGCAGCGCAGACTGCCTCTCCCTGGGTCTGCACAGCGCCTAGCACCACGAGCTCACTGGGGTTAGGGTAGTGCTAGCAGCATACGCACCGTTCCTTTTGGGGTGTTGCCATCAGCCTGCAGGTTGAGAAACGGGTTAGTCTGTGCTGTAAGGACAGGTGGGATGCCTGTCCCCGAAGCCATGAGGCTGTTCCCAGGAGCGCTGAGTGGCGGGGTGGCCTGCGGAGCCAGGAGGGCATTGCTAGGGTTGAGCTGTTGGGGGGAGAGGGAGGCCATGAGAGAGCTGCTGCTGGGGGGCGCCTGGGGGGCCGAGGTCATCAGGGCGCTGGTGCTGGAGTGCAGGAGGGGGGCAGAGGTGGCCGCCAGGAGGCTGCTCATGGACAGCTGGGACGAGCTCGTCATCTGCAGCCGCTGCAGCTCCCTCTTCTGCTGGATTTGCTGCATCATCTGGAACACCAGGGCCTGCTGCTCCTGCAGGGAAGGGCGAGAAGAGCCGTCAAGGGAGGGACAAAGGGCTCAGGAAAAGGTGACACCTAAGCCAGAGGAGCCAGAGCAGCACGCTCCGCCCCAGGCACTGCAACTGGCAGTGCACAGAAAGTCCCCTTCCTCATCTACCTATAGGTAGAGAGAGGAACAGGCTGTGAAGTTCATTAACAGCCTGTGCTTCTGCCCTGCCCAGCCCCACTGTTTCCTGAAGCGTGGGATTAGCTGACCCTCACTAAGACACCTGCAGGCACACCGATCTACTCAGCCCTTTCCAAGCAACTGATCCATGGATTTTAAATCTGGGGTATACACTGACCTGGATTTCTGTGCTGGCTGCTATTTTTTTTTCCCCAGCCTGTACTGCAGGTGAGCAGGACTCGGGGGATGAGGGCCACGGCTCACCTGCGCCCAGAGGGACGCCCTCAAATCCCACCAAACTGCAGAAATCGCTATAGCAACCATCGACCAATGCTGCAGGCCGAGGGCTGACATTGTTTCCATACCCATAGGGATGCAGCTGATGACACGGTGACATCAGCCGCTGAAAAGAGAAGCCTTTTGAAATTTGCTTTTCCTTGGTTATAAATAGCCTGACCCAGAAACCTATCCAAAACACTGGGCCACGTCCAAGGGAGATATAAATGTGTACAGCTTCATTGACGGTGTTAGCACTGCCATGCAGCTCCACCGCAGGGGAGGGACAGCGCAGAGGTTTCTGCAGGGTGAGTGAATGCGGCTCTTAGGGGCTTGTTTACCATCCGTCTGTGCAGCCTTTCCCACAGCAGCCTGGGACGGGGCTGCCTGATCCTTTTTCTGACCCCAAAGTCCTCAGCCACCTCCACGAGTCCCCCTGCCACCTCTCGTTCTCTTTGCCAATGTGCCCAGGCACACTCACCTGCCTCAGGGCTAAGTAATTTGGTGCTTATCTCGTTCTAAACTCGAGCAGTGTCCTCAAGCAAGTTCCTTCTCTCCTGTGAGCCTCAGCACATCTGCAAGCCCAGAGCTCAGTGCTCTCGTGGCAGCAGGAGCAGACATGATTTGCATTCAGAGATGTCTGGAGGAGGTAACAGCACTCCTGATTTTACGGAGGCTTAGCGTTACCATGTTCTCACACCCTCAGGATGTGGGAAACCCAGATTAAATTTTTTCCTTTGTACAAAAAATTTCAAATCCCCATCTCCCCCCTCCAGGAGGTGCCGCACCTTCCTGCCTAAAGCTTTTCTCCTCGCTGCACCCACTGCAGCCCCGAGACAGGGGAAGAGCACGTGACTCTGCAGCCCTGTGGGCAAGGGGGTCGTGTGCAGGAGGGAGCCGTACTTTCTGCTCCCTGCTCCGAGGCTTTCTCATTAAACAGTTCATCAGATAAAAGGTGCCAGCAGGCACACTTACCGGATTAAGCGGTTGAGAAGTCAGGAGCTGCTGAAGCTGCTGGAGCTGCTGTTCGTGTTGGTGCAAGACGTGCCGCTGCTGCTCTGTCAGGGGACTCAGGCTGGGCACGCTGCAAGGGGAGCAGGGCAGGGAACGTCAGCACAGCCCGCCTTGGTCCCATACACACACAGGGCCTTCCCTCCCTCCCTCCCTCCCTCCCTCCCTCCCGGTGCTAAGCTTCTGATGGAGAGGGCAGGGCCGTCCCCGCGAGCTCCCCGTCCTCACCTGCTCAGGCTGGTGGAGAGCTGCAAGGTCGGAGGCCCGCTCGCCTGCGTCAGCGCGCTCGGAGGCTGGGCGGCCTGAGCTCCGTTCAGATTCCCCAGGATCCCGTTGATGGGCATCTGCTGGCCTCCTGCCAGGGTCCCCATCAGGCCGTCCACCATGGGCACCGTGGAGAGGCTGTGGCTGGCAGCGGTGCCTCCCCCCAGCCCGCTGCCTGCCACCCTGGCCAGGCCATTCACCTGCTGCGCCCCGGGCAGGGGTAGCGAGGCAGGACTCTGCTGCAGCATGGGCAGGGGTGGAGGAGTGCTGTGGAAGGACAGGGAAGAGCTGCTCCTGCTGGGGCAACCTGAATGAGGGTCCTGGGGGAGAAACGGACATAAGAGCATCGGACTGGGGCAGCTTGTGAAAGGTCAGCTCAGCTCCAGGGGGGCTCTGGACAGGAGCTGGAGGTGGGAAGGGGGGCTGTGAGTGCAAGTGCAGGTGTATGCTCAGAGAGGTCCCAGAACTCAGATGTACTTTGCTGGATGTCTGCAAGCGCAGCCAGAATAACCTAGAAGCATTCTCGCCTCTCGCTCTCAGGCTCAGCTACCCTCAGCACTGAGATAAACCGAAGAGCGGCCACTCCAGAGAAAGAAACCTGATTTCTGGGCCTTGACTACTCGGATTTATGAGCTGGACATCAAGTCAGAGCACCGGGACTGCACTGCTCTGGTCCCGCCCCAGGTCCCTTTCCCAGCTGGCTGGGGGAGGCGGTGGCCCCTGTACCTCAGAGGAAGTGGAGAGCGAGTTCTCGATCCCAAAGCTGTTCTTGCATGGCGGGCTCTTGCTGATGCTCAGGGAATCGTTGTTGCAGACTGTAAGGAGGAAAGAAGAGAGAACGGAGTCAGGGGTGGAGCCTGACGTTGCCACAGCAATGGCAAGGGAGAGCGCTTCCCATCAGCGGCTGCAGCGAGATAAATGGGTCAGATCCTCCCTGCCGTGACCCCCCTGCCCACCCCGGAGCACCGCTAGGAATGGCACGGGGTGACGCTTCCCACTGCCCCTCACCGTTGGGAGGCAGGATGTACTGGGCCTGGCTGCCTGGGCCGTTGCTGCTGGTGACCACCGGGAAAGGGACGGAGAGCTGGACGTTGAGGAGCTGCAGACGCTCCTTCTTGGCTGTCAGCGTCATGATCTGCTCCTGAAGCCGCTGGTTCTCCTTCTGCAGCGAGTGCAGGGCTTTGAGCATTTCTACAACTGCAGGGAACAGAAGAAGGGAAAGGGGGCAGGGTCGGGGGAGAGAATGGGGGACAGAGGGAAGAGGAGAAGGGGGACCACAGAGGGGTACCGCAATTAGAGCACGCCGGGGGATGAGACTGACCTGCAGATCACAGTCCTGCTGCCAGCTACTCCCCCATGGCACAGGCTAGCGCTTTGTCCCCAGCCTGGCTCCTTTGCCGTGGGCAAAATCCCAGCTGGCTCTGACAAAACCATGAACAAGGACCCCTCCTCCCGCAGCCCGTACCCCCAGCGACTCACTGTTTACGCCGGCTTCCCCATTGCCCTGCTTCTCCAGAAGCTGCTCGATGTTTGGGGTGGCCTGGGGAACATTCTCCAGCTGCCCGCTGCTGCTGCAGGACACCGTCTGGTCAAAGAGGGTCGGCAGGCTGCTGATGGGGGACCTGGGGAGGCGGGGGGGGGGGGGGGGGGGAGTGTCAGCAATGCTTCCCTTAGTCTGCACCCGCACTCTGCTCCCTTCTCCCGCACCTCCACCGCCTGGGAGCGGCTGCGTCCCTCCCAGCCTCCATCTCCTCGGCTCCGCTCCAGGAGAGCCCTCCATCCATCCCCGTTCACCCCGACATCGGCCGAGCATCCTGCCTCCTTCCCCCCGCCGCTGCCCCTCGCCGCCCCTCGCCTTGCCCCAGGAGGAGGCGAGATGCTCCGTCCCCCCCCCCCACCCTGCTTTCCGCGGTCCCCGGGGTGCGGCGGAGGACTCCTGAAGGACACTCACATGGAAGAGAGACTCTCCTGGGGCGACGTCCCTCGGCAGCCAAAACCGCAGTCCTCCAGGTCGGGCTCTGGGTGGGGAGAGGGACAGAAGGGGCTCAGCGGCGGCCGCTGGTGCCGGCAGGTGCCCGGCAGCCGGGGTGGGCGCCCGCTAGGGGGGAGCACGGAGCAGCCCGGCCGCCCGCATGCGCCCCCGCCGCCCGGGGGAGGCGACGGAGGAGGGGCCGCGTGTCCCCGCGTGTCCCCGCGGTCCTCCCCCCCCCCCCCGGCCTCTGCGGGCCTGCGGCTGGGCTGACGGCCCCCCCCAGATCCACCCCCCCCCGGCAGAAGGAGCCTTTCCCTTTAGCCGCAAGGCAGGGGGCTGCTCGATGGCTGAGCCGCAGGACGAGCGGAGCCTGCGCGCCCTGGGCTCTCCGAGGTGCCACCGCAGCCCCGTGCCTTCAGCATCCTTCCCCTAAATCCAGCTGCGGTCCTCCCAGCATTTCCAAGTGCTCAGCTCCTTTCTGAACTGCTTAAGTGAGTGTCCAGGAGCTACCCCCATGCCCACCCCTCTGTCCCACAGAGCACCGCAGCGCCAGGGACGGAGCCACTGGGTGTGCGCCCATGTGGGACATCTCCTATTCAAACACTAAGCAAGGAGCGAGGAGGATTCAGCTGCCATTTGCTCTCCATCCCCTGAGCCTGCCAGCCCGTGAACACACGTTCCCCTCGCTCCAGGCCGTGTCAGATGTTGTGGCTACAGCCTGCACCAGCTGGCTGACTCGCCCCTCCTCTTCTTCACACAATAAGAGATGTTTCTGATGTGCAAGAATCCAGGAAGTCTCCTGCAGGGAACACTGCAAGGCACTGTGATTTATGATTTACAGTGTGGTGCCCTGAGCAGGGCAAGAAGTTACTGCCGGTATTTTCTGCTGCTGAGAACAAGCAAGTGCAGCTGCTGTTGGGCAGCTCTTAGGTATGAGGCTGATCCTCACCCCTTCATCCATGTGGGAATATCTTCCTGACCATCAGCTAGAACTGGTTCACCTTTCTGGGCAGAATCCACCACTTTCTAGCAGTTTCCAGCCAGCAGTTCCCAGCCAGCAGCAGCCTCTCGGTGCAAGGCACCACGTGGAGACAAGGTTAACAAAGTCCTTGAGATGCTGGAAGACACGAAGCCTTCCTATTTTCTCCACTGATGATCAGCTACCAGAAGGCTGGGAAGGGTCAGGCAGTGCTTCTCTGTACCGTTTTCATCCAAAGACCACCTAAACTTTTTGAAAAAACATCCCCAGCCCATCACATGCAGCTTTGCCACAATAGTTTAAACTTGCAATCAAATAAACATTCGGCTAAGCTCTGACTGTCTGCGTGTTACTGTCTTGTTTGGTCGCAGACCAGGCAGGCTGTGTGCATCTATACAGCGCCAGTTTGCTGAAACCAGGCTCCATACTCAACTATCTGCTGGCCAACGCCACCCTGTTGTCTGGGGGACCGGGAGATGACTGAGTTATCACACAGAGACAGCACTTTGCAGGGCAGCAAGTAGGAAAAAGAGGCTTGGAGGCAACTGCAGAAGATAAATACGTTTGGCCTGTCATCATAACGAGGCAGGATCCAGGACAAGCCGTGGGAGGATGAACTAGACAGTAGCTAAGCAAGTGGGAAGATAAGAATCAGACTTTTTACACTGCCAAAGGCACCCGGTATCAACCTGCATCAGTGATAACAGTTTCTCAGTTCCCCCATCTGTAAGACAGGATAACACCATTTCCCTACATCACATTAAAATCATGAAGAGCTCAAATATTACTGCAGCAAAATCTATGCCTGCAGGGGATCTGTCTACACAGACACTCTCAGGAAAGGTAATCTGTTTTAAAGACAAGGCAGGAATACTTAAAACTTCACAACCACTCTGTTAATGACTTGGGATTAAAGCAGTCGTCACACTTTAAAATGAAAATGGCCACACAGGAGGTTTAATGCATGTTAATTAACCCCCCTGGAAAAAAAGAGAATTTGGCTTAACACCCTCTGGGTCACTAGCTCCAGCAAGAGGAGACGGTGATGGAGAAAACTTAAAAGGTGACAACAGGAGCTGTTCTGAAGGCTGCCTGGGACTGGAAGAAACATGTCCTGAAACTCCGAAGATCCCAGACAAACAAAAGAGCAATCTTGGAAATGGAAACTAAGGATCAAGCTTTTTCGAGCACTTCGGATGCTGGGCTTTGCCCACATGATTCATTCATTATTAGCCTCGGGGCTGGAACAGACTGCTGAGCGCTGTATTGTGCCTGAACCACAAGGCTATTCCTGCAAGTTGACTTGCTTCCTTCTCCTGTCAGCACTTTGCCAAAATAACAGCAAAGGGGAAGTGGCAGCGGGTCATCTCCTCTCTCCTGTCGGTTGCCGCAAGGGAAGAATAACTCTTGGAATCATCCCATTCTTCCTTAATTCCAGGTGACCGAATCACGCCTGGCTCAGAGCTCCCATGCGGTGCCCTTACTCCCACTGGTGCCAGCTGTGCGGTTACCTTCCCGTGGCACTCGAGCAGACACAAGCTGCCAGCAGGGGCATGCAGACAAAGTGCTGCCAGTGATAGAGAGACAGACAGGGAACTTCCATGGGCTTGCAAAGGTCATAAGCAAGCATACATGTTCATTCATGCTGTACATGCAGGCATGCACGCTGGTTAAGGCGAACAAGGGCACACCGGTGTCAGATTCTCCAGAGAACTCAGCTCTAAGGAGGACTGTGCCTTTTACAGTCCTTGCCTGTGATGCTGGGCAGAGTTTTACCTCCCAAGTTCAGCAGCCAGCATGCCGAGCTGCCAACATTTCTGGGCTAGGGGAGCAGGAGACAGTCGCGCCACTAGCTGCAACATCTGAAAATCAGGAGGGTGCTTTTGTTTAACTACTGGTGCAAACCAAAAATCAGGCCCATTCTGCTCAGAAAAAAAGAAGAAGTCTTATGATGCTTCAAGTTTCCTGCTTATTAACCAGGCAACTTTCCAAGAAAAATGAATTTGCCTTGGTGGGAAAAAATGAGCAGTTGTAAGCAATTCGGTGTTGGCACGTTCATGTTTGGAAGTTGAAAACAGTGAATTTCGCATTTCATGACAAAGCCAAAGCGGAAGAGCAGAAACTAACTCAAAACAGAGGTGGACGATGAACATTAAGAGTGCAAGATCTCTCTCATTAAACAACAACAAAACACCCTTCAGCTTATTTTGAAGAAGCAAAAGCTCGCAATAGTTTTCACTAGGTTTGCACAGCTTTAGTAGGCAAAAAGGCGAGAGATTTCTGTAGGGAAGGATTTCCATTCTTGCACCTCCTCAGCACGTGTCCAGGGACACGCATGAGCCATTGGACACAGCAGCAGATGTGCTTTTACAGGACCGAAGGCCAAAACTTCATTAGGGCAATGCAAGCACCTCCTGCCTGGGGAAAAAGGCACTGTCCCTCTCTCCTAGCCCCTGGCTGTCACACGCATGGAATGGGAGCAAGCAGGGAGGGCAGCTGGAGAACTACGAATGCGGTTGTCTTGACTCCTCCAGGGAGACCCCTTCGGGAGCCCAAACTCACATACCTTCTGGTTCACGTACCTGCCCGGCTGCTTTCCGACTGATTTAGGAGCGGGTTGATTGACAGCCCAGATGTGAGGGGGCTTCCAAAAATATGTGAGGAGGGGAGGCTGAATGTTGAACCTGCCAGTGAGAACACCTACATGGCAAAACGGGGGGGAGGGAGAGGGGGAAGAGAGAGAGAGAGAGAAATTACTTCTCAAAAATGCAAGAGGAAAATAACTTTTCATTATTTCTTCTCTTCCTGACTCTTGAACCCAGCTTGGTCTTGAGAGAGTGTTAAAAATATCTTCTTGGAAGTCTCGCTAGACAGCTGAAATCTTCCCAGCCCCATCTCAGAGCCAAGAGGCCTGAATGAGCTGCGTAACACTGGAGCTGTAAAACTAACTCTCTCATCCCTGTAAAACACCTCTCGCTGTGAGCTCCTGACAAAGGACCAGGCTCTGTCTCCTGGCACACACGCAGCCCACCCAGCTGGGAGGTGCGAGCCCTCCCACCGAGCTATCTGTGCTGCAGAGCGAAGGTAGGGCTGGCACCAGCGCCAGCAGCCAGCAAGCAGCAGGGCACGAGCAGCACGGGACACAGCACACGCACCGACAGCCAGGCCTCTGCCACCCGGCCGTCCTGTCCACGCTCCTTTTACAGTCAGTGCAGAGTACCGTGCCCTTTTAGGCTGCAGTTCCTCTCTGCCCCCAAACGGGCTGTGATGCCAAATTGCCTGCATCTTTCTAGCGTCTCTAAGGGAAGCCACAGTTGGCAGCTCCCCTGCAATCATGAAGGAAGAAAAACAGCGTTCCCAAATGGAAAAAGCAGCTCCTCTGTGCCCACAAGCTAGTCCTGCTCTGCCAGTCACAGCTCTGTCTGACCAACAGGCCCTCTCCTGCCCTGGTCCTGATGTTCTTACCTGCGTGGTGGAGACCGAGGAGGAAGAGGAGGCTGGGATGGTGCTAGCAAAGGGAGACCGGTTGAGCTGTGGGAGAGACGACGTACCCTGGTGTGCCAGCAGGCTGGAAGAGAGGGGTGTACTGCACACAGCTCGGAGCACTCCGCCCCCGTGGGAAATAGGGTCCTTGTTACTGGTGTAGATCCCTGCGAGGGGAGGAGATGCGTTAAGGATGGCCTGGAGGCAGCTGGCATTGTGCAGGGCTTCATCTCAGAAAGGGAGGGTGACGCCAAAGCACAGGACCAAGTTTAACAAGCACTTCAGCATCTCGTGGCCCAGCGCACGGCGACGGTGGTGACAGCCCATAATCCTTCTGTCGAAGGTGTCACAAAGTTTTCCAGCCTTCCCCCCCTCCCATTTGCTCGCCACAGCCGATACAATCGGGCAGAGAAACCACAGCACACCGTGACTCACCAAAGCCACAAGTCAAGAGCCCGCGCTCCTGCTGAGCTATCCCCTCCCCTGCCACGGTGCCCACGGACGAAGGTGGGACGCGGCCAGAGAAATGAGGAAGGAAGGTGAGGAGGGAGCTGCTGCGGAGGCAGGGGACCTGTCCGACTTCCCATCTGCTCAGGCACGCGGCAGAGCCCTGGGTCGGGTCCCGCAGCGCTCTGCCAACATCTCTCCGAGCAGGGGGAGAGCGAGGCCTGGCAGCCTCCTCCTCTCTGAAACATCGTTTTGTTGTTCGGGGGGAGGCAGGGAGAAAAATTGGCCTAAGATTCTGATAATGGAGGTCACAACAACTCCTGCAGCTCCTCTCCGCTCTCAGGCAGCGCAGACAAATGGGCCGCAGCTCCCAGACGCACACAACAAAATTGTATCCCCCCTCGCAATCTGACCTAAATCGGAGCATCTGCAAACAACCCACAATAGACCGATGACAAGTTCTGCTGCCAGAACAGTGTCAAACCTCAGCCCCGAGCTGCAGGCCCCTCCTCTGCCTGCTGCCTTAACCCCTTCCTGCCACGCATCCCTGCTGCCCTCAGCCCTGCCAGGTCAGGGGACTCCGGCCGGGAACTGCTGGCAGCCTCTCGGCAGAGTTAACGGTGTCCCTCCGAGCCTCCGTGGATGTGGTCAGACCAGGATGAACGGTTTTGCTTCGAAAAGAGGGGTTAAACTTGAACCACTCATGAGAATCCCTCATTTGGGGTCGGATTGCGGTTGTGCTGGTTTGGCCTGCGAACACCCCTGTCTGTATCGCTTCAGAAATTCAGCTCTGGCTTGCTGAGCTTTTCCAGCACTTGAGAGGGAAGGGCTTGAAATGCTCCCAGCTCCAAGGAGAAGAGAAGCTGACCCAGAGGAGACTGTGAGATGAACACTAAGATGGAAATGGGAGACCAGACCCGGATTTTTATAGCTTCTGGGAATGAAAGCGAGGGACCGGACCCTGGGCAGCTGCAGGTTCAGACACCAGCCAAACACGATGCTGAAGAGAGCAGGGCTGGGAGCAACCGTGCACACCTGGAGCCCTAAGGGGAAACATACCTGAACTCAGCAGTGGGGATTCCATGCTGAGGCTGGGCAGGTTCCCCGTGTGGCTGAAGGGCCGCGAAGAGTTGCTGATGCTGGAGCTAACAAGGGAGCCCCCGGAGAAGGGCGACGAAGACGTAGACGTGGACCCAGCCAGCTGGGCACCCAAAATCTCTTTGCTTTTGCCCCCTTTCGGCCTGCCAGGCCCGTGCTTATTTTTCTTGCTGCCCTTGTGCTTCTTTTCTTTCAGCACCTCTCCCTCTTCCATGCTGAGGGACGGCATGCGCTTGTGGCTGCTGCTGCTGCTGCTGCCGCCGCCGCCGCCAGTGGCCCCGCTGCTCCCCACCGAAGGGCCGCTGACAGGGTTCGAGGCCTTGTAGTCCACAGGGGAGGCATCACGGCCTCGCTGCTGGCTCACGGCAGAGGTGGAGAAGCGCATGATGGACCCAAAGCCTGAGAAGATCACCTTCTGCTCAAAGATATCCCCCTTCTGGCCTTCATACAGAGGGGAGCAGTGCGAAGAAGAAGAGGAAGAGACAGGCTTCCGGTACTTCTCGTCGTCCTGCTCGAGCTTGGGGAATGTCACGAAATCCTGGGAGCACTGCAAGGAGCTGCAGGAGGTGCCTGGGGGAAGCAGAGGGGAAGCAGATGTAGGAAGGCTCGCAGTGGCAATAACTCAGCCCGCAAAGCAACGAGAGCACGGTCACAACGCAGGTCCTCTGGCACAGGCCAGAGACTGAGCTGAAGGACACTTCTGTCACCTCCCAGCCCTGGTCCACACCCCCAGCTGCTCTCATGCTCTCTGGTGAGCACGAGCGGTGCACGCCAGCCGCTTCATCCACCCAAACATGCGTGTGTCTGCTCCCCGAGGCCCTGCACCACCACCCTCCCTCCCTCCCGCCCTGATGAGGGTCCCGGGAGATGAAGCACGCGAGCGGTTCTGACAACAGCTCGAAAAAGGACCGAGAAACATCAGAGCAGATGGGAGCCCTGCAAGGTTCTGACTCAAAGCTCAGGGGAGCCCGGGTATCAGGTTTTGGCTCAGGTCTCTCCCCCGGCACTCCTTAAAGCACTCCTGCAGACAGTACCACCTACGGAGGAGAGGGCAGGTGCTGCCCATATTGCCTGCACGCAGTATCCCCTTCCCTCCTCCCTCCACTCAGACATCTGGATCTGTTTTGCCTTGCAGTGCAGCAGGCCTACGCAGGAGGCGAGCTGTAACACTCACCCGACCCAGTTATTCCCTCTGTGCACGGAGCAAGTAGCAAGGAGACTTTTCCCTTTCTCTTCAAGGAGTTAAAGAGCAATCAGCAAAGCTTCAAGGCACTTACTGGTGAAGCGAAGCATCACCCCCATCCCCTGTTCTCTGGCTTCTCCTCCGCCCCTTACCTGCAGGCTGGAAGGTCCCGCTGGAGGAAGCTGAGCTGAAGCCAGCCGAGCTTTTCCCACTTCCCGTCTTTTTCCCCTTGTGGCTGCTGCCATGGCTTGAGGACTTCTTGCCTTTCACCTCCGATCTCCCGACCTCTGAGGTCTCTTTGCTCCCCTCATGGTGGCTGGTGGAGCCCTGGCGAGCAGCAAACACAGAGGTCACTCATTTGGGCCAGATGTGGCCACAGCAGGGGCTCTTTTTAGCAATTTCCCCTTAAGAGAAGTAATTGCTCCCCCTGCCCACGAAGTGATGGCCAGCTGACATTACTCACAGGGGAAAAGCAGCATTCCCCTCTACTGCTCCTTGGTGGCATCAGTCTTTATACTCCTAGGGATTACACTCATCCCACCTCACTGCAGGGAATTAAACAGGGCGCTGACAATCCGAGCACAGACACCAGAGATTCCCAGCACTGTGGCCGAGAGGAGCACCCACCCTCAGAGGGCTCCTCAGCCCAAAGAAAATCTGAAAACTGCTGCGATTCAAATACGTATTTCAGCTGCATCTCTCGGGTGTGCTGCTCTCCGCAAGGTCATCCCACCTAGGAGAACCTGCCTGCCCTTCTGCTGTGATGGGAGATTCCCAGCGCATCCACCGAAACACCTCCGCTGCCAGTCCAGGGCTTTCCGAATCTACCACAGCAAATATTCTGCGCAGTGACATTGTTAAGCAGCATCTGACCATACGACAACAGATGCTACCCAAACCCCATATAAGCCGCCGGGAGACAGGGAAGCAAGGGGGATGAAGAGGCCGGGCAGATGCTAGGAAATGCAGGAGCTTGGGCTGAGAGAGAGAAGTGTGGGAGTTCAGCAGGGTGGGATGAACTGAAAACCGGATTCCTCGGGGCACCCACGCTAGGATGTGGAACCTTCACCTTCAAGTCACTTCAAAGCCAAACACGCAGCGTTCAAAGATCGCTTCCTGCAAGGTATTACTGCAACCAAATCAATATCATAGACGTGGTTCCAATGTGATGGCCACAGCCCAAAACACAACACCTGTATGTTAACGCCAACATCTTTTACTTCTCACTGAGAGCAGATACAAGGGAGACACAGAGAAGCACGAAACCTTTCTTAAATTCCACTACCCCTGACTCCAGATGACCTCTTCTTAGGGAGAGCTAAAGAAAAAAGGGCTTGTAATGCAGACTCATGAATGCCCAGATAAAAATCTTCCCCCATTCCTCCCACATGGTTTAATCACTCCGCACAATGCAACAGCTGGCAGCCTAACGCACACCAGATGTGCCGGGAATATGAAAGACAGGAGGAAGGGAGTGGTGGAAATTAGGGGGGGGAGAAGGGGGAATCTGTATTTTCTCATCACAGACTCCTGGATGTAGGAGATTAAGCTTTCTTGATTTATGAGCTCAGAGGGAGCGTGAAAATCTTTCCGACTTTCCACATCTGCCTGGAGGGGGAAAGGAGAGCGGTGCCTGGGGGCTACGGGAAGTCCTGAGACTGTTCACAAAGTCACAGGAACGAGATGGCTCATGTCCCGGCAGATATGCAAAGCCCCAGATTTTCCCTCCATAAATTTCTCTCTTTGGAGCTCCCCACAAGGTGCATGAGGCCACGGGAGGGCAGGGGGAAACCACGTGAGGAGACATGTTCTAAATCTGGAGTGTCAGGGAGGGAGTGCAGGGCAAGTAATGTATTAGTGCAGGGTGGAAGGGGGAAATCTGAGCTGGGAAATAAATCTTAATTGCAAAATTAAAGGCAAAAAAAAAAAAAAGAGGGGGGAGAGAGGCTGAGCTGGTGGTGGATGGCCGGACACTCACCTGCAGGGCTGATCTGACCTCACGGACCTCCCCGCCAACCTCCCAGAGATTTGGGGGCAGGATTTTACTACCTACTGCCAAATGCCATCTTAGATAATGTTTGCCAAAGAGGTCACAGCAGACGGAACCGTACGGAGCTACCGTGAGCCCTCTGCACCGCGGAGAGCCCTTCTCCAGCAGCCGTCCCAGGGAGCCTGCACGTGGGGCGAGGGCCCAGGCACTGCAGCTGGGGAGCAAAGGGAGGGAAACCGAAACCGCCCTAAATCACTTCCCCTCCCTGTGCCTCTGTTTCTTCCCCCCTTTGCTCCGTGGAGCCTGCAAGCTCTGTGTGGCACTGCAGCCTTCCAGGAGACACATGAGAACGGCCAAGCACAACACGGCCGTGATTTGAAGGGGAGGGGCCTGCTACCTTAATGCCAATATTAATAATAGTAACGAGGGCTGCAATCCCGTCACCTCCCTAAGGAAGCAGATTCTCCAGCTCAGGGCTGCTGCCTAGAGGAGGCAGGGCTGGAGAAACCTGCATGCTGGCTGCTTACGTTGGACATACACAGAGCTCTGAAGCTCTAGACCTTTGGCTTTTCTCCAGCCCGGAAAACTGTACGTACGTGTGCATGTGCAGAAACGCCGACGTTCTGTGTGTTTTGCAAACAGGTGTGCATGGCGGAGTGCGGGCTGCAGAGAAAAAAACAGGGAAGCACTGAGGAAGCGAGAGCTCCCTTTCAAAATGAGGCAGCAGTTGCATTTTGAAGCTCTGTTTTAAGCAACCGAGTAAAAAACGTCATCGGAATGAGCCTGCTGCCCCAGCTGGAGGTGACAGGCTGGCAGGGAAACTCCTGCCTTCACCCCTGAGCCGGGCGAAGTGAGCCAAAGTCGCGCGGGCACCCGAGCACAGGCATGCACGCACCTCCTCCCCCCGGCACTCGCTGTCCCCCGAGGGGCCGTACCTGTTTCCTGGCCTCTCTGTGACACTGTGCAGCACCCAAGCTCTTCATTCATTAATTTATTTATGGGAAATCAGAAGAGCATCTCTTTGCCTCCTGATTGGCGGGGCGAGCTCCTAGAGGGAACCACTGACGAAATGCAGAAGGGGTGGGGGAGGCCGGTGCAGCCTCGAAAACACAGAGCTGCTTTGCCCTGGATTAAACTACTGGCGAGGGGAAGCAGGGAGGACGCGAACAAGGAACAATGCGACGAGAGCAGGAGCTCCTCCAGCCCACACGGCACAGAGCGATGTGCTGAAGCAGCCACCCAGGCAGACCAGACCGTAAGCATCAGCTGCCTTCCCCGGCTGGATCGCTCAGTAGAGGTCAAATGAGTCTGCAAGGATCTTTGGGCAAAGCGCTCGTACGAGCTACGGCATCTGTATCCAAGCCACTGGCAAGCCTGACCATGTCAGCAGCGAGATCGGGCAGCGCTGTGCTGCTGGTCTTTATAGGTAGGGACCGGAGACACAGATGGGCTGGAGACTGCATCTTTAACTCCCTGATGTCCCTGGTAAATTCACACTCATGTCAGGACAAGGGATGCTAGAAGGCTCAGGGATGCTTGCTGCGAACATCCATGCTGAGACACGCTTTGATAGCAGGGGGAAGCGGCAGCCTCCCCCCCCAAGCCCCTACCCCATCACCGCTACTGGATTTGCCCGAGCAAAGCGCGGCGCAGAGGTTCCCGGGATCTGTCAGCCCCAGGCCTGCCGGTAGACGCCGAGAGCTCAAATAACAGTGGGAAACCTGGAAAGCCTCCCCGCCTCCGGTGGCGGCTGCAGCCGCAGCCCTTGGCCCCGCTGCGCTCCCTCTCCCAGCACCTGATGGGGGGTGGGCGCGGGGAGCCCTTGGCATCCGCGGCTTCAATTACAAAACCCAGAGCGAGCCAGATGTTGCGGCCCAAAACACGTAGCATGTGCGAGTGTGTGTCAACAAGTGATCGTGATGTCTACAGCTGGCAGAAGGAGGCAGCTGGGGTGGCTTGCGATCCCGCAGATTTACTGCGAGTGCAACAGAGAGCGGCAGGACGGCTTCGCAGGGGGGAGAGGGGAGGCTTGGTGCGTGCCGCTCGGTGTGCTCGCTAACATGGACGGCCAGCGGCAAGCTCCAGCTCCGAGCACAGACCCCGAGCACAGACCCCAAGCACAGGAACCGCCTGCTGAACGCGCCTGGCAGCGTGCGACTGCAGAACCGGGGCAGCCCTGGCTGCCAAGGCTTGCTGGTGAGCCTCATTGCTCTTCCCCTGGCAAGAACCCTGCTCTGCCCCGGGCCTTCCCCATGAATGCCATCTTTCCAAGAGGCTTTTCAAAAGCATTACCAGTTGGCAGCACTTTGGGGTTTTTGGACGGACCACATGAAATAGCTAGGAGCTATTACAGCCAGACACCATTACACAGAGGGGATGCCTTCTGCTTCCCTCCCACTCCCCGAAAAGTCTGCAGGAGCTGCAGGTAGCCAGCATGACAGCAAATGAGAGTCTACGTCCAGCACAAACCCACTCCCTGCAAACCCCCCCAATCCGTCCAAAAGCCCTAGCCCAGGAGCACCTCTGGGGGATTTCAGTCCATCTGCTCTCTTGCAGGGATGCTCCTGTGCCCCACGAGCAAGATCTGCTCCTCTTTGAGAGCAATGGCAATGGCGTTGCCTGAGGACACTTTTCAGAGGCAGGAGGAGAGCTCAAAAGAGGTCTTATGAAAAGTCATTTATGTGCTGTGAATTCACACCCTAGTTTCACTTTCCGGTGTAGATGAGAGCTGAGGCCACCGCTGTGTTTTCAGTGTTCATCCCCAAAACCAGAGTGAGGCAGTGAGAGCTCGTTAGTGCACGGATGGGGCACGGAAGTCTGGTCAGGTCCAAGTGTCAGATATTAATGGCATTTAGGTTCCTAGAAGACGCAGGGAAGCGCTTCAGTGAGACACTCAAAACTCTGGCAGAAGTCAGAAGTCTAGCACAACTGATTTCAAGAGGAAACCACATCAAAGGATCTTCCTCATGACTAAATGGTTCAAGAGGGGAGCACAGGGTGGACGCCACAGTAGGTGAAAATTGGAATTGAAAAATAAATCTGGATTGCAAAGTTAAAGAAAAATGGGAACCCAGAGGCGGGGTTGCCTGAGGGAGTGAGGAAGTGGGATACGATGGCACAAGAGGGACTAGCAGTGTTGTTCGGCACAGTCACACCCCCAGTGTCAGCTTTGCTGTTGCTGCGTGCACCCTACCCGCCGCCCAGCACACTCTGCTGGGACGAGCAGCACTAAGCTACAACCCAGAAAGGACAAAGATGGCTTGGGCTTCAAAGAGGAAACTGTTTGGACATACTACATTAATACACTGATGTGTTCTCAGAGCTTTACGTTAGTCTAACCACTGTAATGCTGCGCTGGTGCAAGTATCCAGAAAGCCTCACACAACCACCCCGAGGGGTTTGTGCAGGGTGCTTTTTGGTAACAGAGAGCTCGAACAATGCTTTGAGAAACTATGCACAAAAATGCAAGGGAAATACATTCTTTGTTATGAGGATTAATAATAATTCCCTAGGGAAACACTAAAACCCTGTCACTCAAGCACAGCTACAGTAATTAGGATCTCCTGAATTTTAGCTTACAAAGAGTTGAAAGCTGCCTGTAAAACTGAATTGCACCCTTCCCTCCTCATTTATAAAGGTCTGGCAGGGCTTTGGAGGAGACAGTGGGTAAGTGTCTAACAACCACTCTAGCTGGCCAAGAGTCAGGGTTTGGATTTCAGTTTAGTTTGAAAATAATCTTCGTAGGCCCTCAGCTCCTGACAGCTCTGTTCACTGGGTCAATCTGCTGTTCCCAAAAGCCAGAGCTGAGCTGCCTCGACACAGGTACAGGTAAGTCAGAAGTGGTTGCAGCTCGAAGCTAGTCCTCCATTCTGTCCCGCTGCAGCTTTCTGCTCCTCCCAGCCTAGGGCCACCTTCGCCATTTCAGCTCTAACCTGCATCTCCTCCCTGCTTCCACACTTGGCCTCACACAGAAGGTAGAAAAACCTCTTCAGTCCTAACCCAGAACAACCCCATGCGGATCAGCAGGAGCTTTCCTTCTTCCAGACTGTCCTTGCAGCACTTCTCACACTTGCAGACACTGCTAGCCTGTGAATTTTCAGTTTCACAAGGCAGCCCTGCCATGTATCGGGCACACGAGCCTTTCCAAGTAGCATTTCTGTGCCCAAAAGAACATTCCAGGGACATGTTATCTATTTGTTCTAGCAGGAGCTCGGCCCTAATCATAGTCTCACTTACACCAGAACAGCCCTGCTGAGGAGCTGCATTAACTTCTTTTCCCACTACAGCGAGGAGGGCACAACTCCAAAGGTCCACGCGCTGGAGTAACCTCGCTTGTTCCCTGACACTGAAAAACTGCAATCTTGGCCTTCGCCTTGTTGCATGCAAGCTTGAGGCAAGTTCCGCTGTGTCTATTCTGCTTTACTGGAGTTTGGATCTGGCACGAATTACAGAAAGCTCAGGGCTGTCCTGATTTACAGCCAGGTGCAAGAGCCGACGTCGGCAGCACAGCTCCAGCAGTGAAGAGCAGAAACCCACTGACATCCTGACTGCCCCACGAGCCCTGGGCACTGAGCAGACTCTGGGCAGACAAACCTTCCTTCTTCTTACCTCAGGAGCAAAACAGGCCACCACACTGTGCCTGCCTGCCTTAATTTTCCTGAAATGGAGGAACTAAACGGGACCCAGCCTCCCGTTGTCTCACAGAGTAAAGCAACCTCTACTATGCACTTTGAAGATCTTACGTGCATGTAAGATCGTCTGGTTTTCCCCCTAGCTCTATCAGTTTGTCTAAGGAAGGATAACACCTCCTCCCACAAGCTTGCCTTGCTTATCTACCTGCCTGAGCTGTTTACAATGTGGCAGTAGAAAAGGCCAAAGCACGGATATTTATCTATTCTGCGAGAGCTTTAAATCTGAACATCTGCTGCAGAACAGGCTGGCACTTACAGCTCAGTCACTTGGGAGTTCAGCTCCATGATTGTGTCGTCAGTGCTGACAGAAATCAAGACAGCTGCCGCGTTAAATTCCCAAGGCGGGCGTTGAGGTGGGGAGTCAGGCAGAGAGAGTGAGAATGTGACGAATCGGGAATCGAAATAAGTGGACAAAAGCTCTTTCTCTCCTCTTCTGCACCATCCTTCCCACTTCCTCGGAAAGCCAGCGCTGGTGGCTTCCTCCTACCCTCTCTCCCCACCCCGCGTTCACACGCTCGCATCCTGCGGGTTTGGTACCTTTTCTGCAGCGACGGGCACTGGGGCTGGCGTAAGGCTGGTGGGAGATTCTGGACGTTTTTTGTGCTTCTGTTTAGGTCTTTCCTTGTCCTTACGACTCTGCAAAAGAAATCAGAGAATACTGGAAGGCTCTTTTCCTCTGCTGAGAATAGCAGTTGTAAGGGAAAAGAAAGGAGGGTGTGTAGGGGTGGATTTACAACCATACATTCATATTCCTCTTCCCTTCTCCACCCATCCACAAGAGCCCAGTATCCCTTCCCCCACGCCCCAGCTTCTGGCTGGGAGCGTCCCACTATCTCTGCCCCAGCTGCAGCCAACATCTGGAGTGCAGAATATCAACAGAAGCCCCTGAATCAGTTTATGGTAAGATGATAGGGAAGGATTTAACAAGCTCTGGCTGATTTCAAGAAACCCGAGCTTTCCTCTTGCTATTTCCCCAAAGGGGCTCTGTGCCCCCTTTTCCTCGCTCTCCCCCTTCTTCAAAGGTTTCTCAGATACACCCTGTACAGCCAACGGAAGGATCTTGACTTCAGCACGTGTTGCACATGCACAGGTAGAGAGATCAGTCAGTGGAGATCTCAGAAACTACGCTTGAATCTAACCCAGAGATCCTCCCCACCTCCTCTCCCAGCAGAGAACAGCTGGGCTGGGTCCATCTCTGCTAACTGGAGCCAGACTAGTTAGATTGATTTCTTCATCCTGTTTTTGCTCTCACTAAAACCCCCGAAAGATGGGATTCTTCAAATTGCAAACCAAGGAAAAATTGTGGCCTGAGAAACACGGAGTGCTGCCCACCCTGCTGTTACAGTCTCCCGGGGAATGGACTGTAACCGAAGTGGCTATTCTTGTGTCCCGCTATCTGGATGTTTATGCTAAAACCGAGATGTTTTCAGGGAACGGACTGAAAACGTACGCCTGTGACAGGCCATGGCTCCCACTGAAGTCAGTGGGGGCTGTGGATGCCCAAGCCAGCTGGCAGACAGGACGGTAGGACAGGACAGCGTGCTCCATCACGCGCTCCTGCTTCCTCACGGTCTTCTTCAGCCGCATGCTCCTGTAGGGACAAACCTGGCCGACACCAGGAGCTTTTCTGTGCTACCGCTGTCAGCTAAAGGCATGGCCTGCTTGGCTGAAGCTGCGGAAACTTTTGTGCTCAGTTCCAGCCTTGCCAGCGTGGTCACTGGTCTGTGGATCAAGAGATCTGCTGTCAGGCAAACACCTGGGTGGGACGTACGGCTTAGAAAAATCCATCTTGTTTTTTTTGGGGGAAAAGAATGCCTGCTCTGGTGCTACTCCCTCACGTGGATGTTTTAACCTAGAAGCTGAAGCCCTCACTGTCCACCAAAGGTGTGTTCAGAGCAGGGCAGTCACACGGGAGTTCATCGACTCTCCAGGAGGATGCTGACTGCTTCCTCGTGCAGGCAAAGCCCCGAGGCTACGGCTGCCAGCACACGCCAGAGATGGGACGCTGTCGGAGGGAAGATGCAACTGCAGTAATGGATGAGCTCCACTGTGCGTTTTTTTGTTTTCGTTTTTGTTCTGTTTTGTTTTGTTTTTGAGAGAAACTAGTGGAATAATTAGCTTACAAACAATAAGCTAAATGAAAGAAAAAAAAAAGACCAGGAGAAAAAAAAAAGGAACAGGAGAAAAAGGCTAGAGCAGGCGGGCGTGAAGTCATGCAGAGGTGAAGCAAAAGCGCTCCAGAAAGCGGCACCTTCCAGCGTGGGTTTGGCCGAGTTCTCAGTGCCCTTGAACAGGAGGCCCACCTGCAGCCACCAGTGACCCTGCCGGCGTAAATCCGCCACGAGGCCACAGCAGCTTTCTCTGGGATCAGCTGGTGGAAGAGGGAGGCAAATCCAGCTAAAGCCTCGCTGCTCTTGCTGAGTGCCCGACCGAGTACTAGCAACGCTGCCGATATCCATCATTTTATCACCGGACTCCTGGCGTTCATCGTATCTGTTAAAGCCTCAGTTCCCAGAGCTACAGCACTATACAAGGATCTCCGTTCTCTTTTTTCCCCTTTCTTCAGCGCACATTTACAGCTTTGGCAGTGAATAAGAAAAGCTTGAGAATGTGATTTCTACAAGCTAAGTGCCAAAACACAAATTTAAATGAAATCTTGACTAAATCTCACGATGTTTTAAATACTCGGGGGCTTCTCATGCTATAAATACTTCCCAAGTCTCATGGGCTCTCTAGGACAGGAAGATGGGGAAGCTGTGGCGCAGAGTTACGCCTGTTGCAGACTACGTGCCTCTCAGTGGCAGGGCTGGGACCGGTTGTTCGTTATCCACCAGCAGGAACAATTTGCACTCACTTGGTAGCACGCAGCAGAGAATTTCGACGAGCTCAGGAGAGCTTCTTCATATCCGCATCTCGTTTCACAAAAGGAGAAAGCAGGGCACATGGGATGAGAGAACTTGCAACGATTTCACCGAGCCTCATCCAAAAATTCAGGCAGAGAAGGCAGGCACCCCGCCCCATGGGACACACGGTCGCCCACTTGCACGTGCTGCCAGAGCCATGCACAGAAGAGAGAAATGGAAGCAGGAGCCAGATCCTCACTGCAATACGTTTTGCCAAATAACTGCACAAACTCGGGTCCTTCAGCTCCCTGAATACCACAGAGCTTATTCTCGTCTTCTGAGCCCCGATGCATTTCGATCACAAAGGTGCAACAGGCGGGACTAAAACATGATGCTGCAAACGCTAACGGGACAGCCCTGGAATCGTTTAACTTCACGTATCAAAGTCAAGAGGAGACAAAAGAGAGCCGAGCCACTCTGGCTAATGACGAGGAACCTCCACACCTACACACACACGTGTGGGGAAAGGCAGGAACGTCCTGGCTGCCACCACCGCGAACCATAAAACCTCCCCCAGCTTCATTGTGATGGCAGCAACCGAACTCACATCCTCCAGCTTCAAAATCCTGGCTGTCTGCTGTCTGAAAAAGCTCTCCTCGCTGTCGGCAGTGCAGAGTCTACACCCGCTAACTGAGCAGTCCCCCGGCTGTATGTAGGAGTGCGGACATATGTACGTATTCAGCAAGAAGCCAGCCTGCACAATAGGGACCAGATTTCTGGAACCCTCCGCTCCCATTCAGATGCTCGGATAAACGATCAGGTTTTCCAAAACGCTGGGTACTGAGCTCTTTTGAAGATCTTGCCCTGGCTCCATGTGCTGAGCAACTGCACTTTGAACTATGTAGGAAATCTGTCCCACAGAGCCCGGCTTTCGTGCTCTGCTCAAAGGGCTGCGCTGCTCCCAGAACCGCCGCAGCCTGTCGAGGAGCCGACCTGTGCCCCTGCTCCGCGCCGCCGCACGCAGCCCCCGGCCGTGCCCGCCGCACACCTTGCTCCTCTGCCGTGCCTACCCAGCACCTCTCCTCGTCCCACAGCACCTCCTCGTCCGGGCCCCGTGCAGCTCCTGCAGAAACCCACAGGGCCTGGAGCCCGGGAGCTCGCAGTCTGCAGCCGGCAGCCCCCAGGCTTTGCAGAGGCCAGGTGCTCGCTGCCTCTGCGCACCCAGCAGGACCCCTCTGCCACCTCCAGTTACTCTCTAACACTTCTGGGTCCTCGGGCAACAGAATTTGACATCTTCTTCAGTATCACTGGAGAAACGCAGTGCCCTGGGCCACAGGGGCAGGACAATTAATGCCCTGGGCCAAGCGGGCAGGACAATTAGTGCTTTACCCGGTGGAGGTTCTGCACAGGGGCCGGGCTGCCCCCAGACCAAGGTGCTGGTGGGAAGGTGATGCCAGTTGCCTGCAGGGACCGAGGCCCTGGGTCGGTCCTGGGGCTCAGTCCCTCCTGGCTCTCCTGCCCGTGTTGACACGCACTAAGACAACCCGGGGCGTTCCCCGGCTCGCACCAGCGGCTTTTTAAACGTGTGGGTTCTCTCCAGGAACCGGAAGGCTTCAAATGCTTCCTGCACGAGCCGCAGGGTGCAAACGGAGAGGGTAGGGCGGGAGGAGAGGAGGGAAGCAGCACCGGCCCCTGCATCTCAAGTGACCCTCCCCACCTGGCTTTTCTGGGCCCAGGACTTTGCCTGGCTGTGCCACGAAGCAGGACTCAGGGGAGGAGGAGGAAGCAGGGAGGATGCACTGGGCACAGGAAACCTTTCGCCGCCCCCGTCCCATCTTTGCAGGCAAAAGCCGAGCCCTACCTTGCAGCCGCTCGGCGCTCCCTGCAGCAGGCGGGCTGGCTGGGCGAGCTGCGGTCTGCAGGGAACATGAACCTGCCCCCAGCAACAAACTTGATGGAAAACAAACTCTCTCCATGCAGGGCAGAGCAGCTGGGGCTTGGCATGTGGGCACGGAGCAGGCCAGGCCTGCGGCAGGGGGAGCGCGGCCGCATCGGGGGCGTGCCAGCGCCACAATCTCCATTCCAGCTCCCCAGCGCAGGAGGAATGAAACAGGATCTCTGGCTGCCAAAAAGGGTTGTGCACAGCTCCTCTTGCTCCCCCCACCGCCGACTCCCCTTCCCTGAGCCCCCTCTTCTAATCTGCTGGACACCAGCAGTTGGATCATTAAAAGTAGATTGGGCAGGGGAAGGAGGGAGGGCAGAGCCAGGAGCTGGGAAGAGCCAAGCAGGCTCTGCTGCTCCCTCCCTCTTTCCCAGGCTCTCTGCACTCCCTGCCCGGAGGAGGAGGAGGAGGAGGAGGCGGTGGCGGCCTGGCTCTGGGCTGCAGCCATGGCAGCCGCAGCGAGGAGGGAAGGCAGCACCAGGCAGAGGGGCAACAAACCCCTGCCTGCAGCCTCGCTTGCACTCAGGATTTTGCAGGTTTGCTTTGAGCCGCCCCGAGGGGATGAGTTTTTACACAAGGACGTGTGGCCAGCCCTCGCTGGGCTTTGCGCTGTGATCTCAAATTATCACTGCACCCCTGCTAACTGAAGGACTGGCTGGGGGTGGCTGAGCACCTGCACAACAAGAGGCCCCAGCAAGCCAGGCAAGGATGCTACAAAACAAGGCTACTGTGGCTAGATTAGACCGGTTAGAGCAGATCTAGGTTCAGTACTCCCTCCCCAAAACACTGTGTTGGTCTCGCAAGCAGCCATCTGTATCCTGATCGGAAAAAACGTCCGCTTGGCTCCTCGGTGCCTGCATGGAAACAAAGCTCCGAGAGGCAGACCTGCACCACCAACTCAGAGGCAAGCACAAAGCCCCTCACAGAACCCAGCGGGTTTAGGTTTCAGCCCAGTACAACTTCTCCAGTGTGCTGAATTTCAGTGTGGCTCATTTCCTCTGCTGGCATCTGGGCTAGTCAGACAGGCAGGCAGGCAGTGGGGAAGGAGGCTCTGCCGTGCATCTGCTCAGCCACCAAGGGACTGGGGGCTGCAGGGAGAAGGGGGCAGGACAGCCACAGGCCTGGTGTCCCCATAAAGTCCCCCCTGCAGCTAGGGAGGCAGTTCAGGAGCTCAGGGTGTGTTCCGGGACAGGGACCGCTCCTCCCATAAGGACGTCCCCTATCCAAATTAAAAAGTCCCCTGATTTTGCTCATGGGTTCCACGTGCTCTCTAAGAACAACGCTGGATGAGGGCTCTCCTCGTGGGGTTTGTGCCTCAGGATGTCGCAGTGCTTCGGAGTCTGTGCTCGCCCGCTCCTGGTGGGACAGACTTCATTCCACAGAGCATGGTGATTTTTTTCTGTGCATTTCCAGCAGACAATATAGGTGACAGAACATCTGTACTTCATTCAACCCCTGTGCGTCACCCCGCGTTTTCTTGGTATTTAGCTATTGTTTTCTTTCTTTCTTTCTTCTTTCTTTTTTTAAACAAACCCTGCGAAGGCTCCCACAGAGTAAAGCACACACATCGCAATACCAAGCCCAAAGAAATAAATGGGTTTGGTTTCTCTAAGGCCTGGTATGTTCCGAGGAAAACCCAAAGCCTGGAGCTTTCCCATTTTCAGGACAGCACAGAAGGAAATGCTTGGGCTGGTATCATTTGTGCCTGCGAGGGGCGGGGGATCCTGATGCTGGTTGCAGTCCCACATCACAATTGTCCCTTGTCCCGCAGAGAACAAGACTCCTCACAAATGCCAAGCTGCTTTACAGAAGGGCTTAGGAGTCCAAATCCTGAGTCTTTGCTGTCTTCCTACTCCGTTGAAGCCAGCGGGCTAAATCCGGAGCCCCTCACTTGGTCAGGTTTCTTCCGTCAAGCCTAAGAAAACAGCCAGAGCCCTGTGCTGGAAGGGAGCTGCCGGGCGCTGAGCTCCTCGTGCAGGGGGAGCCGGGAGCACCTGCAGCCCGGGGACTCGCACGCGCTTTGCTCTGCCGGTGAGTGCTCAGCTCCCCAGCACCGCCTGCAGCTCTGCAGGATGGGACCGGCCGGCCGTGCAGCTGGACGGGCTCAAGACAAAACCGCTCCACTTCTGGTCAGCGCTGCGGTGCGCCCAGTTCCCCTGAAACACGTGCAAGTAGATCATGCACTGCCGGTCACGTACTGCGAAACCCTCTGGGAAGTCCGACCCCTTCTCGGGTACCCCTTTAAAGTCTGCGTGCTCACACGGCCTCGCACACGTCCTTCCTGCACCCCAGCACCCCCCCCCCCGACCTGCAAACAGCCCAGCACCTCCGGCAGCCTTCCTCACCCTGCCCATGCAGCTGCTTTGCACACCTCGTGCCCCTCTCCAGGCCGACTCCCCCTCTGTAAGAGGAAGGAGAAGATCTTGCACTCGGCTGTGGCTGTGCCAAGCGACCCCAGCCCTGACAGGGCCCCCGCCGGACCCGCTGCTCAAAGCACAACGAGCAGCCAGGAGGGGAGAGCAGCGAGGCAGCAGCGAGATGGAGTCTCTGCACATTTGTGAGGAACCCAGAGGGTAACAATAGTGGCAAGCGCCACTGAGAAGCCTATAAATAAACCCGCAGTCCTCCTGTTTTCGCTCTCCCCCTGGCGCTGACCTGCTTTCCTGCCAGAGCCGGGAAGCGGCGCTCCCCTGCCCTACCTGCCGGCCACGAGACCGCGCTCCCACCCCGCCACCAGGAGCTGTGCAAATATAGAAACCCGCTTCCAGCCCCTAGCCTTGGACCTGCACCGTCTGCCCGTTATAATTACAGCTGAGCTCTCAAATCCGCCGCCAATCACCCCGATCCTGCCCTCTCGCCGCCCCCTCCGCCTGCTAAAAATAACGCGTTCCAGCGCAGCGCCAACCTTGTGCCAAGCGCTGCTCCCGGCCCGCGGCACAGATGCTCTTTCTCCCTCCTCCTCGCCTCGCAGCAGCTGAACACACAAGGGGAGTAAATACTCCAAATACGTTTTTCAGCCTCGTCGGCAGTTGGAAATTTACTGCCTTGGTGTCACAGCGGGGTAGGCACGGCTTTGGACGTGCAGCCTGGGAAGGGGAGGGTTGCCTGTTTGCCACCTACCGGGTAGGGTTTGGGCAGGCTCCCCAGACACCAAGTGGGCAAGGTGGGCAGCGTTCCAACCCGGGTATTGCGGGATAACCTCTGTAAATAAAGAGGGAGATGGCTTTCCTGCCCACACGGTTTATGGGCTCTCAGCTGGGCCTGCCAGAAGGGTGCCAGCAGGTATTAACTGATGGCCACGCTGCTTTTGAAAGCCTGGATGCCCTTGTCCCTGGGAAACTGGGCTGGGATCCATCAGCCTTCAGCCACAAAACCCACCAGCACGTCACTGAGCTGTTTCTGGATGTGGGTCACTATTATTACTATTCGTAATGATGTATTGATTGTGAGGACGTCTACTGCAACAAGACAGAAACAAACAAACAAACAAGAAGTAGACGGCCAGACACCTAAAGCAAGACTTAAAAAATTCACACCACGATTTGCATGGGAAGCACCAACTGGGTCATGCAACAGGGTAAATTTGGCTTTTGACCACAGTGGATTAAACCTAGAGGTTTCTTGGTGGAGTAATTCTGGATTTCTCCTAGCAAAAAACAGGATCTGGCCCATGAAGTATTAAAAACTATCTGACCATCCTGAAAGTATTCCTGCGTAAGTTATTTGTGCTCCAGAGCCTACAGCACTGTTTTGGATAGATGGGGTGCAAAGGAGGATGGCGGTACTGCATTGAGGATTCTTGGTATAAAAGCTGTACCCATCAACGGATGGGGAAGATTTCTTAGTTTGCTGCCACTTGCATTAGAACCTAAATACTCCAAAAAGCATGTGTCCCACCTATCAGAGCTATTTATTTTTTAAAATAATAAACAGTTCACAAGCCTCTGGTCTCCTCATTTATTTCGGTATAGACCCTTCCACACCAGAACCTGCACCCCTGTCAGAACCCCGAAGTCTGCTGGGATTCTGCCTTACACATTCACTGCTGTTTTTCCTTGAAATATGAGCCTTCATCACGTGAGTCAGTTGGTTAATTATGAACCTTGGTGTGCTGTTAACATGTCCTGTAACACTGCAGCAGTTGTGATGAGTATGCCTTAACCTGCACAGTTAAACAAATAACTGTTGTACCTGTCAGATCTGGCATTCAGTGCTCTTCTAAATACTTGTTCAGCAAAAATAAATTGTTTTCACAAGTAGATTTGAAGCAGGTGGCCAACCTGACTAACAATGTACTACCTAAGCTATACTAGCTACTGTTGTTGCCTACAAGTAACCTGCTGGCCACAATGCAGACTGCTAATCAGTCCTCTAAAGCTTGGACTCTGGGATCTGAGGACAATGACCTCGCGTTTATGTTCCTGAGCTGCTGCATTTAAAACCACAGCCCAAAGTACTTCCACACAGATCAACTCAGTAGCTGGAAACCATAGCACAATGTCATCCTCAAAGCGGACATGCCAGAAATGTGAAAGTCGCACATTTCCTAAGTGTGTTCTGCCAAGACCCCTCTGGCATAATCTGAACACAAAAATTTGGCTCCACATTCCCCGTGGCTGTGCTGCTCTATTTACATACACATTTCTAGAGTTGTGTTTAGAAACACAGCCACTATTCACACCTCTGACTGTGAAACTCTTTGCAGAGTCTGGGCTCACCTGAGAAGCAAGCCATCAGTGCTCTCTGCACACTCTTCCCCTTCTCACCTCCATCCCACATGACTCTGCCTCTGAAGTGACAACTCTGTGCAGATCTTACCTTCTTTGGCCTTTCGTGGTGGGATACATGCTTCTCTTGAGCAGGGGACGTGGATCGACTCCGTCTTCCAGCAATGAAGGAGCTCCCTCCGGAGTGACGTGAGGTCTTCTGAGGTAAGTGGGGAAGGGAAGAGATGGACGACAGGGATGGGAGACAGGGAGAGAGAGAAGAAACTGTTATAGAGTCCGGCCTTCACTGTTACAGTGAGCAATGTTGTGGTAAATGGCTTGTCTACAACATGCAGGACCAAATTATAAAACTCCTAAAAATCCTGGGGTTTTGGTGACCCATGCACACTGACGCTTCCAAGAAGAAAGGCACAGCTGCTAAGAGACCGTTCTGTAAACAACAAGACAAGTGGCAGCAGCAATATTGTGTAGACAAGTCAGTCCTCCTGAGCAGCAGCGTCTGTGTTTTGGTCTTGCATGGGGTGTGGGTGTGTATGTGCATGGAAGGATGCTCTGTTCTCAGACTCCAGGCACTAGCAGAAATCCTGCTATCTATCTCAACATCAGTAAATCTGATACAGAGCTACACTTGTATCAGATACTGAGGGTACCTGAAGGGCAGGGAAGGTGTCCTCCAGTTTGACTTTGAGGGGAAGCTCAAGACATCAGTCACTGCATGTGACAGCACTGATAAGAAGAAAGGAAAGTGGGAAAAGCCAGCAACAAAGGAGCCGCTGACAGATAAACCTGTACTGAGAGGATCAAGTTTCCTTTTTGCTGCAGGGGGGAGAGCAGGTGTCTACTAATTATGCAGAACAGGGAAAGGGTTCCTCTCAGTCCTGTAAATAATAGGGGGAAATCCTTTGCCCCAAACATCCCTCAAACCATCTGTGAATGACTCCGGTCTCTTCTGGACCGCCCCTGTCCTCAGGCAGAAGTTTGGGCTGTTCTGTGTTACACCCTCCTGCCCAGGGGGCCTGATGTACACTAACTCCCTGGATGCTCTATTTTCCTGTCTCAAGCTGCCTCTTACACTAGGGGCAGTGCTTTAGCATCTTTCTTCTAAGAAAAAACATTCATTTGACTTCTTGGGACTTCTTTTTCAAACATACAAACCGGGTCAGGGAAAGCAAATGGAAGAATTAAGCCTGCGGTTTTGAAAATGAGTCTAAAGATGCTATAAAAATGCAATAAATAAATTTATTTTTATTCCTAAGTGACTCTGTCTGAATGGCTGAAAAGAGAACCATCCTGCAGACCTTGTTTACGTATTCCTGGCATTTCTTACTGCTCAGAGCACAGATACAATCTAGGATGAAGACAATGCCTTAAAATAAAATCCATTGAAGGGATGAAGAAACTCACCATTTTATTGAAGTGGTACTTGCAGTAGCCACAATATTTGACATTGTCGACTTCTAGGACTTCCTCTTCACATAAGAGGCCAGCCATCTGGGCACTGAAATACATGAAATCAAGAGGAGGATAATGCAAACTGTACAGACAGAAAACATATCCCATCAACAAGCAAAACACAGTTCAAGATATCCAGGCAAGGTCTTGAAGTCTCCTGTCCTGCTTGGCAAATAGCTTTCAAAGACCACGAAAAGAGTTCAGACTATTTATAATTCATATTAAGATCTTTAAAATTGTCAGTACTTTCCTGCCAAATTGTTTTGCAATTTTTGTCTTTCTTAAGGCCTGGGCGATCAGTAACAATTCCAACAAAACGCGTATCATGAACAAGGAATCAACATAAAGCCGGGAATCCCCACGTTCTACTGACAGGCAATGTTGTTTTCAGGCTGCAGGGTACACGAGGATATCAGCCCTTAAAATCACATCATCTAGATGATACTTTTGTATGTGCTGCGCTGAAAAGGAACATTCCTGGATTGTGACTCATCTCTTCTCTTCTCTTCTCGAATTCCACACAGTCCTAGGGAAATCCCCAGACTTCATTCTCACCAAGGAAGGCTTGCTGGTGAAACCTCAGCCTTCCTGGGGAAGTTCCCCTCACAAATTGAGCAAGGATGAGATACCCCTTGCCTAAAATAAAAGCAGCATGGTTTGCCCAAAACCCCATGCCACCTGTTTGGTGCAGCCTCAAAACCGTAGCAGCAAGACCAATAGCTGGGGCCGTTCCTGGAGTGATACTGTGGGCAACTCACCAGGTGACATGGAAAGCTTGCCGGCAGCCATGCCGATTACAGGCCATGCATGCTCCAGAGGCTGCTTTGCTCTCCCTGCCCTGCTCTTCACAGATGTAGCAGGTCTGCAAAAAAGGAAAAATGGTCACTCAAAGAGGTAGACTACTTTACTCTCACTCTTCTCCAGGAGGCAAAGCCTTCGAGAACTTATAACTTGTGTCTAGTCATCTCCCTCCTATGACAGCTGTTCTGGGTTATTTCTCGGTCACATGCACAAAACTTATGCATCTTCTTTTTCTCCCCAGATAACAACTGGGTCTGATCAAAATATTGATTAACCAACATGCAGCTCCAAGGAGTGGTGGGGTTGCTGAGGTTGCCAAGTTAAGGGAGAGGAAAACAGAACATCAAAAGTTATTTCCAAGAAAATTTACATTTACATTGTTAGTTATTTTTAAAGGGATCTAAGTACCTGGAAATTAAAATAAATTGGACAGGAGACATGGAGGACTAAGACGACCTCAGAAAAGCAAGGCAGGGCAAGTACATTTGGGGCAGCAGGAGAAGGAGAAGGCCTTACCTTGTTGAAGCGGTCGTGGGGTACATACTGCAGGACAATTGGCTCCATGGTGAGCACATTGGCAAACTGCACCTCTGGGATGTACAGAGCACAGACAACGTGGGCCCACCCTGGAGAAGCAAACAAGACAGCAGAGATTCACATGAGGCAACCCAGCGGAGTCTTATACTCAGACAAGGCTGCAGACAAGCATGGGAGGGAAAGGAAGAGGAGGATATAGAAAGGAAGCCAACTTAAGTTAGATGCTAGATTTGAAATACTGCTTGTTGTAACTTGGTTAGGAATCAAATCCTTTGTGGAAGAAAGACAGACAGATACCACCTCCAGATGAAATAAGAAAGCAGAGATTTCTTTGGGAAAAGAAACGTACAGCACTCATTGCCCTTAACAACATTCCCTCAGCACTTAAGACCCAGAGCTGAAGACCTAACCAAACCCAGAAAAGCATCCAAACAGTAAATAACGCTGATGGGACAAGTTTGACATGTAGCCCCATGCCAGTGGAAACAAAGCTCCCTTTATTGGCTGTTATCAATGGTTAAAGAAAGCTCTTTTTCAGCAAGCCAAGTTAGATTAAAATCTAAATCCACCAAGACACTTCCCAAATCAAATGTGTAAATCGAAATACCATCTGATCAGGACAGAACTGAGAAAGCTTGAAGGTCAGGAGCCTTTGGGGGACGATCTATACTGGTATGCCTACTGCACTGGAAAGATTTACCTAGAATTAGGATGGATTCAGTTGGGCAGGCAGAACCAAGCTCCACGAATATGGAATCATACAGTGCTGTAAGTACTCAGTCTATATAATTCTGTATAGTGGCATGGTTATAACACTTCTTGTGCCTGTCTACAGGGACCTGACCAAACCACATAATAACATGTTTGGAAGAAGATGCTATGTAGTTATAAAACAATCCCCCAACATGGTACTTTTACTACCGCACTAAGGCTCTCAGTATTTATGACCAGTCCTAATGGACACTTTTACGAAATATCCTGGACTTAGGGCTTCTTCTCTAAATATGGGATCTATTATAATAAAGACCTCCTTGTCTAATTTAGCTCTTAGTGTATTAAGATAAGTGGCAGGTAGGTAGAGAGGCCTTTCTGAAAAATACGAAGATTTTGAGGAAAAACAAGTTTGATCCATACAGCCAGCAGCATCAATAGCTGCTAGCTCTGACAACTGAAATCAGACTCCACGGTACTTCACAGTACCAGAGGCTGACAAGCAGCAATGATGAGCAAGTAAGTCCCACAGAGAGAAACACCTTTGCTGTGTCCTGGTCCCCTACTCTTGGACAGGGACTCAAGGCTGAGGCTCCATTAACATGAAGATCACATCACTGAGGCAAATAACTCAGCAACTTCCACCTTTCCATAAACAATGACATATCATGCACTAATTCCTGCAGGGTTAACCTCAAGAAACAGCACATTTCAGGGGCTCTGCTTCGATGCCAGCCAGAGGTCAGTCAGATACCCCCCCAGGGAAAGGTCTTCTCGCCATGGTGATTTCAGAAGGTGAAGTTTTGTAAGAAAAGGCAGAGTGTTTTCATTCCTCTGGAGCCTCCAGCTTTCCCTTTCTGGTGACATAGGCTCGGAAAAAAAATTGCACCTGGGACAGCTGCTGGGAGGCACTGCAAGACATACCGGCTCCACGCAGAAGTACTTACCTCCGTTGTCGGTCCGTTTCAGGGCTCCATCTTTGTGGGGACACAGTTCACATCTCTTGAAATTAAGCAGAAACAACAAGTTTAATCTAACTCCCAGGGGCATGGGGCCAGAAAAGAGATGATTAATTTAAAACACGCTTATAAAAGATGGGGCTGCTTTCAAAGAGAGGAAGTGGAAGAAGGGCTGAAAGCGGTTTGGGTACAAAAAGATACTGTGACACAGCTCGATATCGTCCTGTGTGACGAGGATGTATTTAAAGCCTCAGCCCAAGAGTCACAGGGCTGCAGGCGAACCTTGACTTTCACAGGGCTTTTAAAAAAGAAGTTTTAGTCCTTGCGGTTGTGAAGTAAAACTGAAAACTGTGACTCAGAGAGCAAAAGGCAAATAAAGAAAAGCCATTATCTATCTTTGCCCCTTTCCTTCCTTCTCTCTTTCTCTTGCGATATTTTTTCCAGCCAGTCTCATGAATGCTGAGTGAGGCTGTTGTGACATTTTCACCAGCGGGGTGCAGGGGCCATGATAAGCCCGGTCCCAATGCCTGGGGCTGGCGGGTGGACACCCAGCTTCCCCAGCCCCAGGCCAGGGGGCCTGAGTTGGAATACGGAGAGAGTGAGGGGAGCATTGGTGCTGGAGGGTCCCTGACACGTGGGAGGGTGCAGGGAGCTCCATCAGCCCTGACATGGTGGGTACGAGGGCACAGGCCCAGCACCATGACAGGCTGTGAGGGATAGCAATGGCTCAACGCCTCACTCCATGCCTGGTCACTAACGGCTGCTTTTGGGGACAGCTATGAGGGGAAACCACCGATTCTTCCACCCAGGGCCAGCAGCCACGGGGTGGCTGGAGGTGAGGGGAGATGCCCCCTCATGCTATGTCTGCAGGACACCGAGGCCTCCAAGGTCAGCAGTGGCCCAAACCCACTGAAGGGCTCTCCTCAGGGCTATGGCAGAAGGGCCTCACCCCACCCCACGCACACCCGACAAGGGAGAGATGAGAGGACAGAGACACGCCGGCAGGGCATGATGGCAAGAGCCAGATAAGCCCAGTGCCGCGGCCCTCAGTGCCATTCCTACCTCAGAGCAGGTGGCGACGCCTGCGCTCCATTTCCCCCCTCACTACTGCGGTCCTGCCTGCCCGTCATCGCCTCCATGTCGGGCCATCGCCATGTGCAGCTTTCCCTGGGCCATAAAGCCCTTTTGAAGCCCTGAGGTGGTTTCAGGGCACATTGCCACACACGAGGGACGCTCTCGCAGCCCCAAGGGCTCCTCCCAGGAAATGGTCATTGTTTTCTCGTGACATCAGTCAGGGAAAATTTCTATGCTTTTATTGTTTTGTTTGACTTCTCTGCGCCTGCTTAGAAAGCCTGAAAACCTGTGACATACAGCCCTTTTCCTTCCCTAGCGGAAATGTCTGATTTGTGAAAAAAAAAAAAAAAAAAAAAAAAGAAGAAAAACACCAACAAAAAAGCTGTTTTTTCTGTGAAAAATGTGCTTCATCAGAAAGTTTTGAAATGAGCTGCCTGGTATCGAAGCGAGACGGCAGCTGTACCGGTATGAGTGTGTGGGGCATGCTTGCTGCCGCTGCTCCACTACATCCACCCAGCTCTGGCAAGCCCCAAGTGTGACGGGGCAGGTGCTCTGTGCCACAACAAGCACCCATGTACTGAGCAGTAACTGGCCTCCAGCAAAAACATCTGCTGCTGAGTTGTCCCCGAGGACCTTCCACAAAGGTGGTCGTCGTCAAGGAAACTCAATGTTTCCTCTGCTGTCATTTTACCTCTTGACACAATAAATACGATCACAATGCTTTGGGCAGCAGGGAGGCTCAGTCCAGTTCTCAGACATTTTTGTGGAGTCAAGGGTGTGGGGATGCCAAATAGGTACCTCTGGCAAACATGAAATTCCTGTGATAATGTATAAACAAGAGGTGAGAGGACGAAGACCAATGCCATTGGCAGCCCATCACACTTTCCCCGCAACTTTGCTTGAAATATGAGTCTGGCCACAGGAGGTGATTCACTTTGCTCCTGGTTGGGTCCAGACAGGCAGGGCACTGGAGAGCAGCTCTCACAATTACCACAGAAAGCCCGGCAAAGCCAAGACAGAGAAAGAACTGGGTTAACTGAGACACTGTAATAAGAAATTTGCACTTGAAAAGGCCCCTCTGCTCTCTCCTCCACCCCTCAGATCAAAGCAGCTCTCCCACCATGCGATTAGCAAAGCTCTGATTGTAACAAGAGGGGTTAACAGCTCCATCGGCCCCACACAAGACTTTTAATAGCCCTGCCTCTAAATGACAGCTAAAGCCTTCACATGATCCCTCACATGAGTGCCCTCTGGCCATTGCAGCTCACCGGGCTTCCTAGACAATTTGATTACAAAGTGGATGGGCTTTCAGTTGCTTACTGTAAGCACAATAGTGTCCACAGCATCCTTTAGGGACCTGCGCATCTAAGGAGAGGTTATGAGCAAGGATTAGTGGTACCTCTTCCTTTCACTCAACCTGCATAGGCCAAGGAAGTCTCCAGCGTTTTTATTTCAACTCTGGGAAAAGAACAGAGCTGGTTGATTAAAACCAGGTTGTGATGGCGAAGGTTAGAGTTTCTGACCCCCTAGGGCTTCTAACTCAGGGACAGAGCACCAAGCCATTAGACCTGACAACCCAAGTCAGGGCTCCTGAGCTCTCCTTCCAAAACTGAAGAGACGGAGTCTCTCTAAAAGAGAGACACAGAAACTGGGATGTTTTAAAGTACTCTCTAAGGAGAGCAACAATCTTTGTGCCTTCATATCTCATTTTCAAAGTAAAAGTATCAATATTTAGCCAATAAATACGCTTGTTATGGACTAAGCTTGTAAACTGCTTTAAGATTCTTCTATGAAGGCAGATGTGGGAAGACAAACACTGCTGTTTTGCAAAGGAGTTTGCCACACAGTCATTGTGAAAGAAATATGAATATCAATTCATCCTGCTGTTGACAGTGTATTTTGCACTCACATAGCAGTATCTCTCATTCAAGACCCTCAAGGCAGTGTCTGCAGGCTGATAACGCTGCTTTTACAGCTGGAGAAAGCCAGGCACAGAGAGGTGCAATGAAACCCCTGGGCAGTGAAGAGTCACACCTTCCAGCCTCGCTGGACCATGGAGCACAGATTCAAACAGCGTGTTAGCAGCACAGCCATGCACAGATCTCATAAGACCTGACTCATTTCCCTTACTCTGATCATGCTGTTCCCTACATCAAAGAAGTAGATTCTTTTTATGTATTTACCCATTTGCGTGTCTGTTGCTATGACTGCTGGCGTTTAACTGAAAAGGTGAGGGATTTATATAGGAAATCATCCCCAGCTCTGCTTAGGAAGGAAGATTATCACTGTTCAGTTGTTATACTAGCAGGGCTGAATGCCACTGAATGGCATGACTGAAGCCCACCACGCATTGTCTAACAGATTTCACTGAGGGCAAGTTAAATAAGGAGCCACCTGCAGGGGTATTGTTTTCTTGATACCTTGGAGGCAGTTTGAAGTGTCTAAAGTGCAAGAGAAAAGTTAGAATCCTTGCGATGAGCACAGGTGAGGAGGACTTGTGTGTACATACACTACTACAGCTTACACTGAGTTGTAGCTAACACCGAAGAGCTTCTCTTTGCCTGCACGGCTGGGAGACGGGGGGAAGGAGGCTCATGAAATCCAAATTCCTTTCTTTACTATGAAACTATCTGCAGGATGTAAAAGCACTCAAAGACACATTTGATCTTCTTTACTGCAGTGTGCATAAAAGCAGCATCTTACAAAGGCAAAAGAGCTCAGGTCTGAAAGTCTGGTCTTGTTTACACTCCCACTTCCAATGAGGAATGAGTTAATGCAATGTATAAAGCATGGCACAGATACCTAATTCCCCCATTCACTCATCTTTGCCAAGTTCTTCGCCCATCTGTGAAACAGATTAAACTTTTGTACTGCAGCAAGCAGAAAGCCCAGCTGAGATGGAGCACGCTATTTGCTCCATTCTGCACAGATCCGCATATTCAGAGGTCACCTACATCAACTTCACTACGTACTTTCACTAGGTGTACTTTAGAAAAAAATGGCTAAACCAGTTCAGAAGGCAGTGCAGATATTAATAAGCGTTGTTTGTGCTGGTCCATATTTGAAAAAGCCAAAGTTTAATCTACATTGATTTTTTTAAGGAAGTGAAGGGGGGAAACTGTCTCAAATTTACTGCATGGCAAAAGCAGCATCTCTGGCATAACTAACACGGTAAAGATCTATACCCTGGCCCCTCAGCAGCTGGTTGGTGTAGCTGTATCTGATAAGGGTTCACATGGGAAGTTGCAGAGTAGCTGGTGTGCTATAAACTCACAGTCTAGTTTACTGCACAAATAACTTTGCCACATAGACGGGCCTAAGAGGCAGTCCTGGCCTGATTGTTTCCACTTTCCTGCCTCACCGGGAAATGCCAGAATTAATTAAGAACATTCGCAAAGTGTTCCATACTGCTAAATTGCTACTTAGACAGAAACTAAAACCTGATCCAGCTTCCTGTCATTTTCTCTGCTATTTAACAAACACAGAAGACTTTATGCAGGAGACTGTTGCTGCAAACGAGATATGAATGCCAACTCATCCTGTTTGTCAGTACGACAACATACACTGTACAGCAGCATCTCAGGTGGTAACAAATTTCCTCCACTCCAAAACTTTCTGAGGAGTTGTATAGAAAAAACTGCAGGGAAGCCACCTTCTAGAGAACGTCATTATTTTTTAGAAGATCGAGGTCCCTAGATGCAAAAATTTCATCACTGATAACTTGCTTAAAAGTACTTTTGGCAGCGTTTTCATCAAAATGGCTAAGAATGCTTTATAAAGCTGTTTGACATAATTATTTCTATTGTATAAACAAGAAACGAGGGGAAAGATTTTAGAAGAGAATTAGTTTCTCAGATAGGTGAGGGGCGAACGCCTTGTCCAAAGTTATATTGCAGGCTATAGGCAGAGCTGGGATTGCAACCACAGCAGTGCCGAATGCCAGGCTCCGTCACTTTTGTCAGTGGACCACGCTGCTTCCAGCAGAGGCGTGAAGGGCTCTGAACCAACTCGTTCCGTGTAAGTACAAGCGTGCTCTGTACTCACCACCCTGGCGGCTCTCTCTTGAGATTCACATTTCCGACAGAACCACGGTCCGGTAGGAACCTGGACAATTCCATAACAAGCTGGAAGAAAAGCAGAGAGAGTTCATTTGATTGTCTTTAAATTGGCTGTTAATTTCTCAGCTGTATATAAAAGTTTGCCAAAGCTGTTATTAGTCAGAGATCGGTAACAAAAACAAAAATTACATCTAGGCAGCATTTTATTCCCCTTTCCAGTTTCCACACCCTGCAACAGCGGACAGCCCTTTGCAAGAGGTCCAGCGTGATACATTTATTCAAGCTTATAAATAAGCTCACACCCAGTATAAAATATCCTTATAAAAATCTGTGCTAAGTGGGAATGCAACACTTCATAAACCAGGTCCAGCTCTGGCCTAGTGAACACAAACAGGGTAATTTCTTAACCCTTAACTTTTAAAATGTCACTAGTGATTTAATATAAAACTATGAAATAAACGGCTATTAAGCATTTTAACCATAATTACGACTAAGATAAAATCTCAGTATCATAAAGGAAGTAATCTCAGTGTGAGTTCACACAGATATCAAGAAAAAAAAAAGCATTTACCCTGCACACTCTCAGGCTTGTAAGTCACATCCAGCAGCAGCCTTTTGCAGCTTCCAACAGCACTGAATTCAAGTTTTTTAGGACTAGCCCCCAAAACAGGTTCTGCATTGATACGAGACTCCAGCTGATAACCCAAAACTGTTGTTCTTATCCACCTACACCAGGCATCCCTCTAGCTTTCTATATCCCTACTGATTGTCTCAGGGTCTCCCTAGGCGAGCTGCAGCTCCATTCCTTTGAAATTCATTCCCTTCTCTGATGGGACAATGTTTCCTGAAGACCATTCACCTTCTTTGGTGACCTTCTCCCTCTCACCATTCAGGGATGGTCTTTGTTGAGTCCTTGAGGAAGCTTTTCTGACCCTGAAAGGGCTCTTGGCCACCACACATGTAGGTTTAAAGCAAGAGGCTGGCAAAGATAGGGGTATGAAATAAGGCTATTTCTGGCCAGGTGAGGGTATAGAAGTCTCCTAGGAAAGAAGAAACTATATTTTCCTTATTCCACCTTCAAATGCGAGCTGACGGTTGGAATGGAATCCCAATCACTCGAGACATCTGAAACTAGGTTGGACAAAGCATCTGAAAATATCCTGCTGGATGCAATCCTGTGATGTCCCCTGGGGAAAGGACCAGACACGATGCGCAATAGGTTTTCTCCATCTCTCTAACGTCTTTTACGCTGTTTTAGCCAGGAAAATGAACATGATTGTGGAGTTAAACTGAAAGAAGTGACTGCAAGATGAGCCAAGGCAGATACACAAGAAAATAGAAACTACATGAAAGCAATGACAGAGGAGCCTGCCTTGGGTCCATCTTTAGCAATGGGCTTAGGGCCAAAAGCAAGCACTCAGCTGGAGCCAGTGCAAGCTTCTGTGCCCACTGCTTCAAAAAGAAAGACAACAGGGAAGAAAACAAGGAAAAATGCAGAACATAAATAGGGTAGAGTTGAAAATATTATTTCTAAATGTTCTTCACTACCTTATTAGAGTCTTCATTTTCAATCAGATGTTTTTGTTAACATTTTGATTTTTTTACTGGAAAGATTTCTAACTATTGTCACAGAAATGGTACTATTTTCTTTTTTAAATCAGCTTTAATGTGTAGCTATAACATAAGCTTAAAATAAACAGGGGGTTATTTACTGGGCTGTACAATCATTTCAAAAGACAACTTTGGTTTTGCAGATATTCAAGCAGTACAAAGAGATACCAAACCTAGCGTGTGGTTGTAGGGAATGAGACTAGAAGGCCCAGCTGAACCTCTACAGTGGTTTGCTTCTGTTTAGTGACTAAAAGCCCACCAAAACACCACACGACTACTAGGTTTGTGAGCAGGCTTTAAAAAGAGGGCTGAAGGTATTCTGAACATCCACTACACACTGCTACCCTCCTTAAGAATTACTGTATCCTGACTGACTCCTACAAGCCCTAACCATACAGTTGTGCTTTCCGAACACCCCAACGATGCCCTCCCAGAGGCTCTTCTAACGCCTCCCAACCCTACCAACGCTGCCCACCCGCTTGGCTGCCTCGCAGCGAGCGCATCCATCTCCGTAACCGTGCGGGCCCACAAGCAGGCACCCTACAAGAACAAACGGACTGCAGATTTGAGACCGTTCTAGCCGGCAAACGGAAGTGTTGATGTTACTCTTGGAAGTGAGCACAAGGATGCCAGTGCCCTTAATCTCCCTCCAAAAAAACAGCTATGCAGAAACACGTTCTCTAGCGGGTGGTTTGACAAGTCTTGGGAAGAACGGAAGAGTTACAGCACCAAAACTAAAACAAGCAAGCATCCTTGCAGAGAGACCCTACACGCTGCCGGTCACACAGAAGCAACCTGGAGGGGCTGTTTTATGGCAGGAGACACCCAGGCACTGACTGCACGGAGAGAAATCCCCCGCCAGCTTCGCTTCCTCTTTTCACCTCCCCTTCAGTCACCTGGTTGCAAGCGAGCTCTCGCAGAAGATGTGAGCACAGACACATCAAACATAGGAAAAGCAGAAGAAAGCTCAACCTACGGACCCAGAGACCTGGCCTGACAGGCGGGGAGAGGCAGCGCAGGACAGGTTCCCGGCCCGAGACAGGAGCGTGCAGCAAGACACCGAGGGAGAGCCTGCACAGGAAGAGGCTGGAGATACGCTGGGAGATGGATGGGATAATAATAGATGGGAAAACAGACATGCCAGATGAGCCCAGAAACCTTCGTGTTACTCAAAACAAACCAACCAGCAGCATCACCCTTCCTCGCTGCTGGGTTTAAACGGCAGCAAACACGCACCCGTACAGGCGTTGGTGCCGAGGACAAACTTTCCGGCCCGGTAGCGTGTGCGAGGGGCGTGCTCCGAGTCATTTAAAATGCAAATGGCCCTTATCTCGGGGAGGGGAAGGGCCGGCTCCCTCCCTGCCCTTGGGGGCGGCAGCTCCCGGGCCGCGGCCGCCCCCGGGGGGTTACCCGGGGCTACGGGCGGCCGCGGGCCGAGCCCGGGCACGGGGCGGCGGCGGCGGGGGGGGGTCGAGGCGCTGCCCCCTGCTCTCCCCGGGGCCCGGCACCGGCCCCGGGCACCGGGCAACGGCCCCCCCCCCGGCTCCCCCCCCCACGGAAGGAAGCGGCCGCCGGTCGCTGCCGGCGCCCCCGGTAAGGGGCAGCGCCCCGAGCCCCGGCCCGTGGGTGCCCCCCCGGGAGCAGCTGACGGCCACCTCCGCTCCCCCCGTCCCCCCCCCCCCCCCCGGCTCCTCCGCGGCGGCAGGCCAGCGGCGACACCGTTATTTGGAACAATGGGGATAAAACAAAGCCCCCCCCCCCACCGCTCCCCCGGCCTCCCCGCCGCTCCCGGGGCGCACGGCGGCGGGAAGGCGGCGGCGGCCCCGGCCCCGGCCCCGCTCTGCTCCGCGGCCCGGGGCTGGCGGCGGGGCCGGGCCGAGCCGAGCCGTGCCGGGCCGTGCTGTGCCGTGCCGGGCCGAGCCGTGCCGTGCCGGGCGCTTACCTTGGTGCACCGCCACATTGCAGCCGTGTCCATCGCAGTACACCAGCGGGTTCTCCGCCCAGCCCCGCTCATCAGAACAGACACAGCAGCCTCCCACCATCTCCTTCATACTTCCATGAGGGTTTCCTTCCCCCCCTCCTCCCGCTACGCACACACTCCTCCCTCCCTCCCTCCTCCTCCTCCTCCTCCTCCTCTCTCCCCCCTCCCCGCTCGCAGCCTGCCTTTCACACGGCCGCCCCCCGAGGGGCTCGGGGTGCCCGGCCCCCCGGTGGCGGCGGCGCGGAGCCGGGAGGCGCTCGGGGGCCGGGGGGGGGGGACCCGGGGGCGGCGCGCCCCCGCCCCGCGCCCCGCACGCTCGCCCCGCGCCCGGGCACCCGCCCCCGCGCGCCCCCGCCCCGCCGCCCCCCCGGCCATGATGGCCGCGCCCCGAGCGGGGCCCCCCCGGCGCCTCGCCCTGCGGCGGGGGGCTGCTGGGGGGGGCTGCTGGGGGGGGTCGTGCTTTGCTTTGGGGTTGGGTTCTTGTGGTGGTTGTTGTTGTTGTTGTTGGAACCTCCCCCCCCGCCCCCTCCGGCCGCTTTATGCTGCTTTCTTTATGCTTTTGTTGTGTGTGTGCCCCCCTCCCCCCCCCCCCCCCCCCAGCCTTCCCGAGCGGACCGGGCAGGGCTCCGAGCGCGCACCCGGGTGTGCAGAGCGCTGGGTGCGTGCCCGAGCAGCCCCCACGGGTCGCTCCCGAGCGATGAGTTGCGACCGTTCCCCAAATCCTATTATCTCCGCAATTCCTCTTTGACAGATTGGGGTTCCGCGAGCGCCACCGCCTGTCCCGCTCTCGGAGGCTCCTTCTGGTGGAGTTTTTAACCCGTTGGCACCTGTTTTGTGGCGATGTCTTTCCAAGGAAGGGGAAAAATGTCCCCTTGGGGGGTTATGTCCAGCAGGAGAAACGTCAGAAATCCCATACAAACCAGTTAAAAGAAATAATCCTAGAGCATAGGGAGTACAGCTCTGTGGGACTGCAGCTGCAGGTCTCCACACGGTATCATGGCACACCGTGAGGAACAGCCCTGGCTTTGGACGCGCCACTCAGTTAAGACAAGGAGAAACGAGGAAAACCCGAGCACAGAGCACATAAATAAGTAACTCTTAGAGAATAGGTCTAGGAGGAACCCAAGGAATTCGTGTAACTTGTCCGTGCAGCTCCAGCAGGGCCGGCTGCACCTGGAATCACTTGCCAGAGGACACAGAGCAGCGGAGAGGGAACAGAGCCCAGGTCTCACCGTCTCTCACATAGGTCCATCCCCAGCAGACCATGCTGTCCTAAAGAAAAAAAAAGATAGGAAAAGCAGCAGCGAATAACTTTTCACCTGCATTGTGATAAAAAAAAAGCCATCCTCTTGTTGCTGCACTGCACGGCTCCGTTACAGCGGTGCTTTTGTCACAGGTCAGGCTGCTGGAGGAATGGTACACAGGAACCCCGGTACAAAGGTGCACTTAAACATGCCAATTTGCACTTCTACTTTTTAGTTCTGTTCCTGCAAATCCTTGCTGTTTTAAACAGAAGTGTTATGAATTAGATGCAAAGAAGAGAGCAGTATATCTTACTTAGGAAATGCATGGGATTCGTGGAAACATTCAACTACACAAAATCTTTTTTTCCTTGTTTTTTGCTGGGTTGTGAGCACTGAAGAGAGATGGTTGTGGTAGTGGGGAAAAAAAAAAAAAAGGGAAAAAAAAAAATCAAAAGCCATTCCTGCTGTGTCCAGGAGCAGGCACTTAAAAGTGTTTTCAGATGCTGGCACATGTGGGAGTGGCTGGGAGGTCCTATCTCCGCTCAGAAGTCTTCAAAACGCTCAATGTTCCTGCAGGAATCTGCCCTACCTGGAACACAACATCAGCAGTTCCACTCGCCGTCCTACAAGCACATCGCTGCAGCGGCTCCACAAGAACTGTTCCTGATTTACAGTAACTTAAACAAGAGCAGAAACAGCGTCAATATCTCCTAGACTGGTGACCTTCCTCTTCTCACTCCAAGTTTTTCCCTTGCGATGGGTAGGCTTTGAAAGGTCAGCATATCCTGTCATAGAGTTTCTTTATAAAAAAAAATCTTCTCATCAGAGAGCAGAGAGGAAACCCATTCCAACAGCCCTAATAATGACCAGTTTAGCATCCTTTATATTGCACCTGTTCAAGCGTTACATCAAGGGGCTGGAAGGCAGACGGCTCCCTGAGAAGCTGCCTGCTGGGTTGCTGTCTTCCTTTTATTACATTCCTTTGAGAGTCACAGGGGCAGACAATACGTTCACCACATTGCTGGAAATTCACTGAGCCTTAGCTCACTTTTCTGGGAGGGTTTCCCCTCCTCTCCCCCTCTTTTTTTCTTTTATCTATTGTGTTATGAACTTGTTTAAAAGAAAGGGGGGAAAATCTGGCTGGTTGCCTTTGTAACCTGGAGGAGATCCTTGTGGTTTAAGGTTGTCTTAGACTACAGGACAAAACGCTAAACATCCGCCAGCCCCTGACGGTCTTGGTTCCAGTTGGCCATGCTCACAGACACTTGGACTTGAACTGCAAATTTGCCTTTAGGGGATTAAGTTCCAATTTACATAACTAATCCCTGCGGTGAGGAAAGGCGAGGCCAGAGAGGAAAGGGCACGACTGTTCCTTGAGAAAAAATTGGGGAAAAGTTACGGCTGTGAAAACCGAGACATGGGGATACTTAAGTTACATTGTTCGTTTGTTATTTTATCAGTCTAAAATGTGCTCATACGTATGAAGCGGGCCAAATAAAGTGATATATACTGACTCATGGAAACCACTGTCCTCGTGTATCTCAGTCATAACTGTGGACCGAAGTTACAGGAGTTATTTCTAAACTTAGTAGTTTACTGCTATATACAGAGAATTTTTGATAAGGGAGCTGGCTTTTCCACAGGCTCATACATCATGGCCAGCGCTGTCAGCCTTATTTCTGGCTGCAGAGTCTTTGTTACAGATGATCTTTCATCGGAGGGAGGTCCTTTGCATTTACTGGAGTAGTATTTAAAAATAGCATAAACTTAGTTATCATCTAAGTCACTGACAGGGAAATCCTTGAGATAGAATAAATAAAATATTCTTACTGGGGTGTAGGGCCTTATCAGTGCATTTTTTTCACTCATACTTCAGCTATTTTGTCTATAAAATACATAAATCTCGTGCTAAAGAAAAGAACAACAAAATAAATGCAAGAAAATTTATCTTCCTTATGATAACTCCACATGCTCCTGGGAAATGTAAGGACTGATCGGTGCTAGAGAAGCGCTTACGGCCTAGCTTGCACAAAGCGTCGATGCAGGAAAGTACCGGGATGTGCATGCTTAATGGCTCGCAGTGATAGATTGCCTCTCTGCGCAGGATCCTGGTCTTTTCCAACAGCTTCTCCTGGGAATGAGACTCCTCCTTGCCTTCGTTTATGGGGAAACTGTCACTTGAGATTATCGTGAGAAGGACGGTAATTTATCTGGTTCCGTGTAGGGCTAACACTTGCCTATTTGTGGACAGGCAAATCTGAGCCCCAATCTGAGCCCATGGGTTAACGAACCCATTTGTTCTACCAGATTTTATCTTATTCCTATGGGCAGGTGGAAGGAGGAGGGAATTGTGCAGATAAGAGTAGTAATCCTCACTAGGCAGCCAAATTCCTTGAGTCACTAGCAAAAACCACCACTTTAAAGTATAAATCTCTCAGTTTGAACTGAGGGATCAGTGCAACAGATAGCAGCAGCAAACTCTTATCCTCTATTAAGAACAGCCACTAGGGAGAACGGGACACAATCGGAGAACTCTCTGAACCATATCTCTGTTTAAAAGTTGTTTTTTTTTTTCCATTTTAGAC